>NW_027507754.1:1125409-1200409 GCF_037356315.1 Lithobates pipiens | reverse complement strand
GTCCTAGGTTCCTCCTGGTGCACGACAATGCATGGCGAGAGTATGCAGCCAGTTCCTGGAGGATGAAGGAATTGATACCATTGAATGGCCCCCACACTCGCCTGACCTAAATCCAATAGAACGCCTCTGGGGCATTATGTTTCAGTCCATCCAACGCCACCAGGTTGCACCTCAGTCTGTTCAGGAGCATAATGATGCCCTGGTCTAGATCTGGGAGTAAATACCCCGGAAAACCATTAGTCGTCTCATTAGGAGCATGCTCCGACGTTGTCAGGCATGCATAGAAGCACGTGGGGCCATACAAACTACTGGGTACCTGGCTGGCTCTGCCATCCTCTGGAACTCACTACCTCAACCGGTCTGGCTATTCCCTACTCTTGCTACCGTCAGGAGATCCCTGAAAACCCATCTCTTCAGGAAAGCCTATCACGTCTCTAACTAATCTTTTAACACTTTCATCAGCTCATTCTTCACAGTTACAAACTTTTGTACCACCTGCCCCACCCTATCAAATTGTAAGCTCTTCTGAGCAGGGCCCTCTTAATCCTCTTGTATTTTATTGTATTATAACTGTATTGTCTCCCTTTTATATTGTAAAGCACTGCGTAAACTGTTGGCGCTATATAAATCCTGTATAATAATAATAATAATATTTCAACAAAGAAGAAGTCCATTCTTTCTGAGATTGTTAGTGGCAACCAAGCGAGTCATCTTCCGCCAGGTGTGTGTCGCTAGCAGGACTGTAATTGACTTTAGCAGTGGCCAATCGCAGTCCTCCTTCTGGAGACAGATACTGCCCCCCTAGAAGAACTGCCCTCAATTTCTTCCCCATCACAAGAGCTGATGATTGCAGCTACAGCAAAGTTAGGGAACCAAAAGTTTCCCATCTTGTACAATGTATGGGGACACGGGGCCTCCACCTCAGTGTGGCCTCGGTGCAGGAAATTCTGTGATTGAAATGCATTAGTGCGGCAAAAGCTATGTCTCACTGACACTTCCCTGTGCTGCTCTGCTGATAGGGAGAGAGCCGCGTGCCAACAAGAGGTTTCACATGCTACTTGTGGCACCCCTGCCGGGGGTTGCTACCCCTGTGCTACAGCAAAACCAACATTTACAAAGAAAAAAAGTGTGTTTAACCACTTAAAGTGGAAGCTCAACCTAAAGCCATGTTCACACTGCAGCACGCTCCAGCTTACAGCAGGGAGTCCTGTGCGTGTCCTGTGCAAATCGCACCGGAGCCACTGCGGCGATGTGTGAACCAGCTCCATAGAGAGCCGGTCACAATCTCCTGGGAAAACCCGCATCCAATTCGCAATAATGTGAACACAGCATAAAACTAAAATATCTAAATCTAGTTGTATCTACACACGCACAATCTACGTCTATTTAAAGCTGTAAAGCAAAAATCGCTATACATACCTTTTCTGAAGCCGATCTGGTACGGTCTTCCAACATGACAATGACCCAAAGCACACAGCAAAAATTACTACACAGTGGTTAAAGGAGAAAAGGCGGGATGTCCTTGCATGGCCTAATCTTAAACCCCATTGAAAATCTGTGGAATGACTTGAAGACTGCAGTCCACAAAATGGTCACCATCAAATTTAAAGCTTAACCCCATCAGCGCTATGAGCAGATGTGCAAATTAAAAGAAAACATTTTTTTGCTCATGTATTTTTACCTTAGAATCGGTCTTTATTCTGCCACTTCCCATACGTAACTCCCACGGGCAGTGGCGTAACTTGAACCTTCAGGGCCCCGATGCAAGAAACCATGAAGGGCCCCCCTAAACCCCAGCCAGGGCCCTTCCCTCCGAGTCCGGCGGTGGAACTCCATGGCGTGGTCACAGGTATGACCTTTGTGAGCCCTGTAGTTCCACCACTGGCATCAGTAGTTTTTTTTTATTATTATTTTTTTTAAATTTTTAGGTGCCCCATCTGGCTGGTGAGAACAGACATCGGACTGAGTGGCAATGCATGGAGCAGGAGAGGGGTACTCCGAGGAGCGGGCCGAGGACACAGGTCATGCGGGGAATGCACAACTAAAGAGCAGCCAGTGCGATAGTCGAGCATGGAGCTCTGCTAGTCACTCTCCACCTCCGGCCACCCGTGTGCATGGTGCACTGTTACTCCTAGCTGCCTATGCTGCTGCCTGCCATATGTAGAGGGGGCTGCATGGGCCCCTTGCAGCACAGGGCCCAGTTGCGGTCGCAACTGCTGCACCCCCTATAGTTACGCCCCTGCCCACGGGAGTAGGCGTGTATTTTATTTTTACCCTGAGGCACACAGTCTCTTGGGAGCTAAGTGTCAGGCTTTCCAGGAGTCGGTGCTGAACGCCACCATGAAATCCTCACACACTGAGCATGTGCAGGAGAACAAGCGGTGAATGCTGAGAGCTCAGCATTCACCGCATCCAGGAAATCAATGCTTGTGGGCTTCACATGCCCACAAGCAACATGGAACCGGACATCATCACTTTTTATAAGTTAATTTTTAAACATGAAAACGGACATCGGGGGAATTATTACACCAAACACGTGGGTGTTATATTGTTATTAGCCAAGTGTCAGAATGGCAGAAAAAAATAAATAAATGAATGGTCGGCGGACATCCGCTTTAACTAAACTTGAGCAGTTCTGCAAAGAAGAGTGGGCAAATATTGCAAAATCTAGATGTGCAAAGTTAGTAGAGAAATATCCCAACAGACTAAAACCAATTAAAGCAAAAGCTGGTTCAACAAAATACTGAAACAAGGGGGTGATCCTTTTTCCAACTCAGTGATTCTGTTTTTGAATTTATACTGGATTTTGTTTTTATACTATTAATGCTAGTGTTAAAGAGAAAGTAAACCCCGGCAGAATTTTCTACAGCGCATTTGACATGCCTTATGTCCTCTTTTCTGCTTTTGTTGATATTGAAGGTGGCCCAGCCAAGCACAAAATATATGCACTTTAGAAGGGGTTGTCAAAGAAAGACTGGCTAAAAAGTATGTGTAAATGCGCTCTGAGCATCAGGACTAAGCAGATAATACTCTATGTGAAATGGGAAGAAATCTTCGTGCACTTTAAGCCCTTGTACACACGGTCGGACATTCTGACAACCAAATCCGTTGGATTTTGTCCGAAACTGTTGCATACACACGGTCGGACAAAGTTGTCGGAAAATCCGATTGTACATAACGTGATGACGTTATTTCATTACGACGGGACTACATTCAGGCTAGTAGCCAATAGCTTTGGTCTAGGAATTTGATCTGAGCATGCGTGGCACTTTGTCCGTCGGAGTAAGCTACACATGATTGGAGTATGTCCGATCGGAGCATGTTCTCGGAAAATTTTATAGACAAGTTGGAAAACTTGGTCCGTTGGATATTCCATCGGAAACAGTCCGATGGAGATCACACACAGTCGGATTATCCGACAATACGGTCCGATCGGACACATTCCGTCTGAATCTCTGACCGTGTGTACAAGGGCTAAGGCAGCAACTGAAGAGGAGAACAGACACTGGTAGTGAGATAAACATAAAGAAGGCGCCTCTAAGTGCATAAATAAAAACTTTATATATCCCAAAATGGGTTAAAAACACTTACAAAGGGGTTGATGAAAAGGAGCACATCATGTGTAATATAGGGCAGGTTATCCAGCATCATGGTGGTCCCAGGGTGTCTCAGCGATATCCAAAGGTGTAACTGTCATAGGGTTGCCACCTCATCCCTTTAATCCAGGGCACATAATAATTACACAGGTTCTGAGGCTGATTTAATTGCTGATTTAATGCAGATAAGGCACCAAGTGAGTTTACTACCACCTTAATCGGCCCAGAACCTGTGTAATTAATGTGTGCCCTGGATTAAAGGGATGATGTGGCAACACTAAACTGTCACTGTGGGTCAGTGTGTCTCAGGTAGGTCAATGTGGGTCAGTGTAATGATTAGTGTGGGTTAAGTAGGTCAGTTTTTGTTCAGGTAGGTAAGTGTGGGTCACGTAGATCAGTGTGGGTCAGGTAGGTCAGTGTAATGGTCAGGTAGGTCAGTGTGGGCCAGGTAGATCAGTGTGGGTCAGGTAGGTCAGTGTAATGGTCAGGTAGGTCAGAGTCTGCCAGGTAGATCAGTGTGGGTCAGGTAGGTCAGTGTGGGTCAGGTAGGTCAGAGGTAAAGGTCAGGTTGGTCAGTACGGTTCAGGTATGTCAGTGTGGGTCAGGTAGGTCAGTGGTAAAGGTCAGGTAGGTCAGTACGGTTCAGGTATGTCAGTGTGGGCCAGGTAGATCAGTGTGGGTCAGGTAGGTGAGTGTAATGGTCAGGTAGGTCAATGTAATGGTCAGGTAGGTCAGTGTGGGTCAGGTAGGTCAGTGGTAAAGGTCCGGTAGCTCAGTACGGTTCAGGTATGTCAGTGTGGGTCAGGTAGGTCAGTGTAATGATCAGTGTTGGTCAGGTAGGTCAGTTTTTGTTCACGTAGGTCAGTCAAAAAAGGTTAAAAACACTTACAAAAGGGTTGATGAAAAGGAGCACATCATGTTTAAATTAGGGCAGGTGATCCGGCATCCTGGTGCAACCGCGCTGTCTGAGATAGCGTGGAGAGCAAATCTTGGAAGTGACGTAAGTGGGAGTGAACCAGCAACCAGCGTGGACTGCAAACCGGAAGTAAGGTCAAGGACGCATTTTGGAACTTCTGATCGGTTCCTTCTTCAAGCCAATGAATGGCACCTGTGTGTGAGATAGCTTACCTGCTAAGTAGAAAAATATATAAATGAGAACTATGAACCAAAAAAAAAAAGAAAAATATGATGCACCCCCCTTCCCCCCGTTATCTGTTTGTGATAGTAGATCTTCTTTTCATGGGATGCAGGAGTCTGGCAAAACTCCCCAACAGGTATGGGCACCTCAGCTTGCTTCTATCGCTTGCTTCTCTTCTTGTTATTGCTCGCTTTATGGCTTGAAACTTAAAGTGGTTGTAAACCCTTACAACACACATTGACCTACAGGTAAGCCTAGATTAAGGCTTACCTGTAGGTCCAAGAAATATCTCCTAAACCGTGTAGGTATTTGCGCATGCGCCGTGGACAGCGGTGCGCAGGCGCACTGAGCGCGTGGCCGTCAACGGCGATATGCCGCGTGTGGCGGCTCCCGTGCGCATGCGCGGGAGTGACGTCATCGCAGCTTCGCTGAATGAGAACGGTGGAGCAGCGAGACCCACCGAGAAAATGGATGCGCCGGACTACAGGGGACAGCGGTGACTTCGCTGGCTTCTGTGTCAGGTAAGTGACACATAATGGACTACTATGCGATGCATAGTAGTCCATTATGCTTCACCTTTGCAGGGAATGAAAGAAGAAGTAAACTCATCAGGGTTTACTTCCTCTTTAAAGCGGGGTTCCACCCTAAAGTGGAACTTCCGCTCATCGGGACCCTCCCCCCCTCCGGTGTCACAGTTGGCACCTTTCAGGGGGGAGGGGGTGCAGATACCTGTCTAAGACAGGTATTTGCACCCACTTCCGGGCATAGACTCTCACGGGAGTCTATGCCTCTTCCTGTCCCGGCGCGCTGTCTGCTGGGACACACACGGGTCCCAGAGACAGCGTGGACCATTTTTATTGCTCTGCGCAACTCGCGCATGCGCAGTAGGGAACCGGGAAGTGAAGCCGCCACGCTTCACTTCCTGATCCCCTCACCTAGAATGGCGGCAGCAGCAGCCAAGAGCCGAGTGATCGATCGGCCTCGGCTGCCGACATCGCTGGACCCTGGGGACAGGTTAGTATCCATTTATTAAAAGTCAGCAGCTGCAGTATTTATAACTGCTGGCTTTTAATATTTTTTTTCCAGTGAAATCTCTATTTAAAGAAGGAAGGCGTCATCACCATTGGGTTTACCAAAGTACGTTGTATGTAAATCCTCTGCTTTGGTAAACAGGTAAAAGGCTTTTATTATTTAGGTTCTTCCTTCTCCTCACCTTAGGAAGCTGCCACTTTGCAAGCAATTTAACCACCTCTGGTATGTATGTCTGTATGGCTACAGGGCAGCCTGGCTCCGCTGGATCACGTATGTGTATGTGATCCAGTAATTCCAGGTAGGAAATACTGTCATTCACTACAGCACAAGCTGATCAGAGAGTCACGGATCATTAATGGCTGGAACCCGCTGATTGGCTGAGTGAATGACAGAAGAGAGCTCTCTATTGGTAAACAACACAGAACTCTCTACAGACAGCAGTGATGTACCATTTTTTTTTCTCCTTGCAAAGCAGGAAGTAAAAACTGTTACATTGCTTAGTAAAAACAGCACATAGCACACACAGTAAATGCTGTTAGGTACACAATTAACCCTAAATGTTAACCCCTTCCCAGCCAGTGTAATTAGTACTGTGACCGTATATATTATTAGCACCGATCACTGTATTAGTGTCACTGGTGATGTCAGTGTCAGTTGCCACAAGTGTCAGATTGCTCCTTGCCCCCCAAAGTGGCTTAAAGTGGTTGTAAGCCCTTACAACACACTTTGACCTACAGGTAAGCCTAGATTAAGGCTTACCTGTAGGTCCAAGAAATATCTCCTAAACCTATATGGTTTAGGAGATATTTGCCCGAAGACAGGCACCGCTGTCTACGGCGCATGCGCCATAGACAGCGGCGCGCAGGCACACTGAGCGCGGCATTTTCAGCGACGGAGCTGCCGCGCGTGTCGGCTCCCGTACGCATGCGCGGGAGTGACGTCATTGCAGCTTTGCCGAATGACAGCGGCGGAGCTGCGAGACCCCCACCGAGAAGATGGATGCGGCGGACTACAGGGGACAGCGGTGACTTCGCTGGCTCCTGTGTCAGGTAATTGACACATAATGGGCTACTATGCGATGCATAGTAGTCCATTATGCTTTGCCTTTGCAGGCAATGAAAGAGGAAGTAAACTCATCAGGTCTGACTCTGGCCCGAAAGATTGTCTCTTCCCTTTTGTGCAAAAAGACAGTATCTTGTTTTGATTGGGAACAAACTCGCCGCTGTGTCAGCAAACCAATTTTTAATGCAGCTGGGTAACAAAACTGTAAGAGATGGAAAGAGGGTAAAAATCTCAGTCGTTTTGGCGCTCCAGTGGTGGGTCTCCAGTTGTGAATTCTGGAGTGGTAGAACTCAATAGGTATTGTTTAGGGATTCTCGTTCACTGCTGAATGAATCTCTGGCCAAGTAAACAGATTAAAGGGGATTTATCAATTCATACACAAGCTTGCAACACAAAAACTGAATTACAAACTTCAATGCAGGCGAACGGGTCACATGTTGTTGCTGATATAATGCCAAGTGTCTCCAAATGGCCTCATAGACATGAGATGGCAGCAAAGAGACACCATTTAAAAAAGAAAAAAGATAAATGTTTGCCTCCAGGTAATTCATACCTCTCAATTTTCTGAGATGAGTAAGAAGCACCAAGTATTTAGGTGAAGAACTGTGTCATGACCCTAGTTCCAGGAAGCATGTAAGTGAGTTATTAAGCAAACAAATTGTAGTGCCGGCTGCTGAAGAGCTATGTGTTTTTGTCATTTAATATTCCTGGAACCGCAGTTTGGTTTTGGGTTCAATTATACAAAATTTTGACCTCAGTACCAGTCTAGCTGGATTGCATTGTGTTATGCTTGACCATAGGTGGCGCTGTCATCTCTTGCAGGTGCTAGAACGCAGTCCAGTTAGGTGCATTGAGTGCAAATCCTTTCTCAGAACCAGCCCAGTGGGAGTGTCGCCCTGTTGTGCATTCTGGGAGAGGGTACTTAAGGTGCTGATGTCACGCGCTTCGGGGTTCCAGTCCAGAAGTGCTTTCTGTCTGTTTGGTCCTGGTCCTCCAGACCAGCCCCCAGGGCCCTCATGGCCTAGGGTGCGGATCCATCCAATTCCGAGTCTCGGGGCTGGCCAGCCTGAGGCAAAGTAACTAGAAGGAGGATTCGGAGGTGGTCTGGTGCCATCTCGGTTTGTGGAGAGGCCCAGCAACTGGAGAAGCATCCAGGGGAGGACTCTTCGAGAGAAGGTCACAGAAAAGGTTGGCTTCTCAGAAGGAGCCTGGAGGCTTAGTTGAAAGACCCCAAGCGAATCTGGTCTCGTGTGGTATCGCCGGACCAGCTGCAAGATACTGGTATCGTATGAGGGTTCTCTAAGTTTGTCTACATCCTTCAGTTATTCAAGTGTTCTACAACAAGTCTGTGGCAGAGACTTTATTCAAGTGTCCTGTAGCAAGTCTGTGGCAGAGGCTTCGCTTAGTTGAGCACTCTATCGGCTGCTAGGCCTAGTGAGAGAAGGACTATCCAATAAGGGTGAGGATCCAGCTGTGAATGGCTATTCTCTGGATTTCCTAATGTGAGAGACTCTTTTCTATTTGAAGTTCCAAGAGTACCTGGACTTTCTACCTAAATCCTCTAACCCTTATTTGAGAGATAGTGTTTTGTTCATTCCTTCTTGCAAATAAAAATCCCTCAAGCGGATCTGGTGTCAGTCTCTACAGTTCTTGGGCCATCTACCTCGGGAAACCCTTAGACATACATGAGGTCAAGAAGGTAACGGTAAGCCCAATTAAATCAGCCGATCCTTTGGGAGTCAGTGCTACAAAATGATTGGGTGAATCCTCAATGGCCTTTTTTTCACTGCTTCTTTCCTTCATAACAAATGTAATATATTACACTGACCTACCTGACATACACTGACCTACCTGATGCACGCTGACCTAACTGACGCACACTGACCATTACACTGACCCAGACCCAGACTGACCTACATGACACACACTGACCATTACACTGACCTACCTGACACACACTGACCTACCTCACGCACACTGACCTACCTGACCCACATTGAGCATTACACTGACCCAGACCCACACTGACTTACCAGACGCACACTGTCCATTACACTGACCCAGACCCACACTGACCATTATACTGACCTACATCATGCCCACTGACCTACCTGACCCACACTGACCTACATGATGCACACTGACCCACACTGACATACCTGACCCACACTGACATGCATTGACCTACCTGACAATTACACATGATGTCAGACTTCAGGTGACCATGGCTCCTCCTGAAGCTCAGCCGTATTGTCCGGCGTGCCCATCTCAGTAGACAGCAGACAGCCAGAGACAGGAAAGGAAAGGACAGGACAAAAGAGGAGAGGACAGGACAGGAGAGGAGAGACACCCACCAGAGCACCGAACGGGGATCTCCTAGAGATGTGGCCGCATTGTAATTCCCTCCTTCTTGAGCCTGCAGCGCCTATGATAGATGTCACAAGCCCCGCGATCCCAGCATTGGACCATTAGGACGTCAATCATAGGCACTGCAGGCTCCAGAAGGCGGGACCTGCTATGTCACTCAGCTTCGCTCTGAGTCAGATTGGGGGTCCACTCAGGGCTCCAGCCCCCTTAGCCCCCCTCCCAACGCCACTGGATGGGGCACAATTTTTTCCACTATTGACACTACCGACACTATTGATTGGGCACTGTCCCTTTCATTACCCCAACAATGAGGCACTGTTCCTTCTAGTGACACCAATGATGAAGCACTATCCCTTACACTGACATCAGTGAAAGGATACTATTTCTTCCATTGACACAAATGATGAAGCACTATTCCTTCTCTTGACAACAAGGACAGGGCACTGTTCCTACCACTGACACAAATGATAGGGCTCCTCCTGACAGCAACAATGGGGCACTATTGCTTCTTCTGACACAAATGATCTAGCGCTATTCCACTATTTCACTTACTTCAAAGATGAGCCACTATTCCTGCCATTAACACCAGCAATAGGACATTAATCCTCCTCCTACTAACTACAGACTTCAGGAATTATTTTTGCCACTGCTTACCAACCATGGAGCATTTTATACTCCGTCTGACCACTAAGTTTTTGTTTACTCCTGTGTACCCTTTGCACCAGAGCATGTTCTCTTCCCATTGGCCACAGCCTGGCCCTTTAAGGTCTAAAGGTCAGTGAACTGGCCCTTTGATTAGAATGTCTGAGGACCCCTGATGTAGAGGTTGGATGAAAGCTGAACTTTGAGTATCCATTAAATATAAATAGTTTGTGGCTCCCTCCCCCTAGATAGCAACGATTAAATGCTTGTTTAGGGGGTGTAATGTAGAGAAATACCTTATTTCTCATTTCTATGACAGGTGGCGCTCTTCTCCATTTAGTCCACTCTCCCATGCTCTCCCACTAGTCATTAGTGATGGACGAACGTTTCGCCCGGCGGTCGTTTCGCGGCGAATTTCCGACATTCGCGGTCCGCACGTTCGAACGCCTTTTTCCGTCGTTCGCCGCGGCGGACTTACGTGTTTAATGTATACAAGAACTTTAACCTTTGGTGACACGTTTATCATGTGATACAGGACAGCCAATTGAGACATGACAGCACATGGACACTTGGACATTCCCCCTAACCTATAAATACACCCGATCCGGTGGCCATTTTACATTCTTTCTTCTGTTACGATAGGGACAGGTTCCTGTGTGGAGTAGGGAGAGATAAACCACTAGCTATTTGGTACACAAAAGTTCTTTTCAGGACTGGTATAGGTGTTAGGTGTTGATAGGTTTGCTGTGCTGCTGATTCTTGCAGCAGCCCGAGTGTCTTTTGTTAGTTTAGAGAAAGGGAAAGGACGGTGTATGCTACAGGGACAGCCAGATTAGTCTTTCATCATCATCATCATCATCATCATCATTAGCTGTTACTATCAAGGTCCACAAAAGAGCTGTTCCAGTAACCACTAATCGTTCTCTTTTTTTGCCAATTTGTATAGGGACAGGAAGGAAGCAGTGTTGTCAGGCAGTGAGGGTAATTTTAAAGACTTGCTGTTATTATTAGTTCCACAAAGGTTCTTTTCAGGACTGGTATCAGTGGTACAGTAATAGGCTTGTACATGTATAATATTCTTTCTTCCAAATATAGAAAGGATATTATACTTGACTGCTGCCCTTCTGCTGCAGTCTGCTAAACATTCACAACTCACTTGTTCCACAAAAGTTCTTATAAGGACTGGTAACTTGGTATAGGGTGCTACGGTACATAGGCTTGAGTGCGGTACAGTCTGCTGTTCTGTAAGGACCGCTATCGGTCCACAATAGATAGGGTTGACGTGCACCACTGCTGACCGCTGCCCTATACTGCAGCAGTCCTTCAGCGGTATAGGGACTGACGTGCAGTCTGCTAATCACTAACACACAACCTGCTTGTTCCACAAAAGTTCTTATAAGGACTGGTAACTTGGTATAGGGTGCTACGGTACATAGGCTTGAGTGCGGTACAGTCTGCTGTTCTGTAAGGACCGCTATCGGTCCACAATAGATAGGGTTGACGTGCACCACTGCTGACCGCTGCCCTATACTGCAGCAGTCCTTCAGCGGTATAGGGACTGACGTACAGTCTGCTAAACACTAATACACAACCTGCTTGGTCCACAAAAGTTCTTATAAGGACTGGTAACTTGGTATAGGGTGCTACGGTACATAGGCTTGAGTGCGGTACAGTCTGCTGTTCTGTAAGGACCGCTATCGGTCCACAATAGATAGGGTTGACGTGCACCACTGCTGACCGCTGCCCTATACTGCAGCAGTCCTTCAGCGGTATAGGGACTGACGTACAGTCTGCTAAACACTAATACACAACCTGCTTGGTCCACAAAAGTTCTTATAAGGACTGGTAACTTGGTATAGGGTGCTACGGTACATAGGCTTGAGTGCGGTACAGTCTGCTGTTCTGTAAGGACCGCTATCGGTCCACAATAGATAGGGTTGACATGCACCACTGCTGACCGCTGCCCTATACTGCAGCAGTCCTTCAGCGGTATAGGGACTGACGTACAGTCTGCTAAACACTAATACACAACCTGCTTGGTCCACAAAAGTTCTTATAAGGACTGGTAACTTGGTATAGGGTGCTACGGTACATAGGCTTGAGTGCGGTACAGTCTGCTGTTCTGTAAGGACCGCTATCGGTCCACAATAGATAGGGTTGACGTGCACCACTGCTGACTGCTGCCCTATACTGCAGCAGTCCTTCATCGGTATAGGGACTAAGAGTTTTGTCACAGGGTCATTTAAAAAATGACAGGCAGAGGAAGAGGCAGGCCCTTCCGCAGGGGTGGTAGGGGTAGGGCAGGAGCAACAGGCTTGAGCCAAAGTGGGAAGTTGCAGAAGGTGCGTTCAATTACTTTAAAGGATGCACCAGACTTGGTTGAGTGGCTCGCTCAGCCTTACTCTTCTGCACCCTCCTCATCCTCTCGATCTGCACCCTCTTCTTCACTCTCTGCTATGTGCACCCCCAAAGACACTACCACCAACAACACGACCACCACCACCACCACCACATACCTTCCGCTTGAGTCACTGGAATTATTTTCCGATCCATATCAAGAGGACATTTCTGATGCGCAGCCACTCTTGGTATTGGATCAGGAAGAGGAGGTAGCAACAAGTGCTACTCAGCAGTCTGACGACAGTACCCAGATCAGCCCAAGGAGGAGGTTGGTCCCCGGTGTTGCTGCCTACTCCGAGATCTCTACTTATAGCGGTGGGGAAGGTGACGTTGATGATGACGTGTCTAGTGATGTCACGTGGGTGCCCACAAGAGAGGAAGAGGAGGGGAGTTCAGAGGGAGATATGGACCAGCAGATAGGGAGGAGAAGCAGCAATGACTTACATTGCACAGCAGGGACAAAGCAGACTGCAAATGTATCAGGAGCGAGTCATCGACCATGTACGGTCACATCTGGCGCTCCCAGGACACCGGCACATGGCTCCGCAGTGTGGGCTTTTTTTAACGTGTCCGCTGCTGACAATAGCGTTGCCATCTGCAATCTTTGCAGTCAACGCGTTAGTCGCGGTAAGCCCAATACTCACCTAGGGACGACCGCCTTAAGAAGGCACATGAGCAGCCATCACCGAGCCCAGTGGGAGCAACGGAACACACAAAGCCACACTGCAGGCTCTCACCGTCCAGCCTCGTCTTCTACTTCTCCTTCTCCTCTCTCCTCACAATTGTCCTCCACTCCACCTTCCATCACGCCAAGCTCACATTTTTCTGCAAAAAGGCAGGCTTCCGTGGGCCTAATGTTTGAGCGTAAAAAAATGATGACGCCGGATAACCCTCTTGCCCAACGGTTGGCGGCTGGCTTGTCAGAACTCATAGCCCGCCAACTACTGCCATATAAACTGGTGGACTCGGAGGCCTTTCGCAAATTTGTGGCCATTGGAACACCACAATGGAAGGTCCCAGGAAGGAAGTATTTCTCAGAGAAGGGCATCCCAGAGCTATATGGCCATGTTCAGCGGCAAGTGAATGTATCTCTGGCACACAGTGTCGGTGCCAAGATACATCTGACCACAGACACGTGGTCTAGCAAACACGGGCAGGGAAGGTATATCAGTTTTACTGCCCACTGGGTGAACCTTCTGACGGCCGTCAAGCATGTAACCCGTGGCACCCGTGTAGATTTGGTTTTACCGCCACGGATTGCATGCAGGCCTGACTCTTCTTCTCCTCCTCCTACTCCATCCTCCTCCCTCTCCTCCTCAGCTGCCTCCTCCTTTTCCGCTGCTAGCGTCTCTTCCGCTGCACCGCCCAAGCTCCCCAGAACCTATTCCACATGCCAGGTGAGACGTTGCCATGCCGTGCTGCGTCTGTTGTGCCTGGAAGCAAAGAGCCACACTGGCCCGGCACTCCTTTCAGCTTTGCGTTCACAGGCAGATGAGTGGCTAACACCGCTCAATTTGACAGTTGGTAAAGTGGTGTGTGACAACGGTGCCAATCTGCTTAGCGCATTGAAACAGGGCAAAATCACGCACGTGCCGTGCATGGCACACGTCTTAAACTTGGTCGTGCAGCGATTCCTTGTCAAATACCCTGGGGTCCAGGACATCTTGCGGCAGGCAAGGAAAATCTCGGCCCATTTCAGAAGATCTTACACGGCCATGGCTCGCCTTGCTGACATTCAGCGGCGACACCATCTGCCGGTCAGACGTCTTATTTGCGATTGCCCGACGCGATGGAACTCAACCTTCTATATGCTTGATAGGCTGCTCCAGCAGAAACGTGCAGTTAACGTCTACCTGTATGAACTCTGCGAAAGAAACGGTTCTGGGGAGCTGGGTTTTTTTTCACCGCGCCAGTGGCTGCTCATGCGCGACACATGCAGACTTCTGCGGCCATTTGAGGAGATCACCAAACTGGTCAGTCGCAGCCATGGCGCCATCAGTGACATGGTACCTTATGCCTTCTTTCTGGAGCGTGCATTGCGTCGTGTCATTGATCAGGCTGTGGAGGAGCAGGAGCGGGAAGATGAGGAAGTCGCAATGCTGGATGAATTCCCAGGGGGGGCTACTCTATCTGAGACAAGTCAACAACAGGAGTCTGATGAGGAGTCAGAGGAGGATGGTGCCGGGGCGGATGAGCAGGAGCAAGAAGAGCATGCTTTAAACCTTTCTGGGATCCCTGTTGTGCGAGGATGGGGAGAGGAGAATGAAGAGGACGACATTATCCTGGATGATGAGCAGGAGCCAGGCCACCACACCGCTTCCACTTTAGTGCAAATGGGGGCCTTCATGCTCCAGTGTTTTAATAGGGACCCCCGTATAAAAAGCATGAGGGTCAAGGACCAGTACTGGGTGGCAACGTACTTAGACCCCCGGTACAAACACAAAATGGCGGAAATGTTACCGCCGTCGCAGAGGGCTGTCAGAATGCAGCACTTCCAGGCCTTGCTTCGAGAAATGCTGCATTCTGCTTTTGCGTGCGCTGGCAGAGGAGCAATTCCCACTCCCAGAGAAGGATTTGCGGGTACCAATCCAACAGCGCCTGCAAGAAGAGGCCGGTTTGAAGATGTGTTGGTGACTTCGGATATGAGGTCATTCTTTCAGCCGACCCATCGACAGGTGTCATCCGGATCCAGCATCAGGGAACGCCTAGACCGTCAGGTGTCCGACTACATTGGGTTAACGGCCGATGTGGACGCTCTGAGGAGTGATGAACCCCTAGACTACTGGGTGGGCAGGCTTGACCTCTGGCCAGAGCTTGCCCAATTTGCAATCGAACTGTTGGCTTGCCCCTCATCCAGTGTCCTGTCCGAAAGGACGTTCAGCGCAGCAGGGGGGATTGTGACCGATAAGCGTACTCGCCTAGCTCACGACAGTGTTAACTACCTCACATTTCTAAAAATGAATGAGGCATGGATCTCGGAGGAATTCAACACATGTGACCAGTAGACCATGTATATGTCTATAAACTATTTTTTTAATCAAGCACACAGACCTTCTTAATTCATTTGGCTCACTTCCTTGACCCAAAAAAAGCACACCGTACTATATGCCCCTACCCTCCTCTTTGAAGAGGTTGAGCGGTGTCATATTTCTACTGGGGCTGCTTATGATATCCCTGTGCTGTGCTGACTTCCTCCTGGGGGTTCTTATTATGAAGGGATCACACTATCCCTGTGCTGTGCTGACTTCCTCCTGGGGGTTCTTATTATGAGGGGATCACACCATCCCTGTGCTGTGCTGACTTCCTCCTGGGGCTGCTTACGGTGCTGCTGTCAGTGCTGTATGTCACGGTGCTGCTGTCAGCGCTGTATGTCACGGTGCTGCTGTCAGCGCTGTATGTCACGGTGCTGCTGTCAGCGCTGTATGTCACGGTGCTGCTGTCAGCGCTGTATGTCACGGTGCTGCTGTCAGCGCTGTATGTCACGGTGCTGCTGTCAGTGCTCTGTATTACGGTGCTGCTGTCAGATGCCTCTATCACGGTGCATGTGTCATTCCGGTATGTCACGCTGCTGGTGATCATCTCCTGCACCCTCTTCTTTGCCTACCCTGGTCCCTGACCTTCCCTCTCCTCCATTGCCTTCATTAGCTCCATAGTCCTGAATTGTTAGAACAATTTCCCAAATAAAATAAAAATGCTTGTAGTTATCGATCCCAAATTCACCTCATACATGTATTATGTCATTGTCCAGATGGTGGGACTACGTTTTACCCCCTAATAATTACCACGTGGCCGCAAATTCGACATGAAGGTTTGCAAAGTTCGCCTCCCATTGAAGTCAATGGGGCCCGCGGCGAACGTTCGGTTTCGCGAACGTTTGGGTCCGTTCGCATTTCGCTTTCGCGAAACGTCCCGTCGGAAGTTCGTCCATCACTACTAGTCATGGTCTCAGAATGCGAGAAGGGCCTCAACTGGTCCTACTGGTCTAGCTTGTACATGATAACCCTGGTATTTAGGAAGACTCTGGGAGTGGGCAATAAGGTCATCTGACCATGCATGGCTCAGATGTCTTTCACTAACTCCTGAATCAGCTCTATCTCCTGATATGCCTGAACTCTTCCCGACCTTACTGTACTTTTAGAACATCCAACATAATTGTATGTAAAATTTTGACATCAGAGAAGCAGGAAAAAGATTGTAAATAATTTTAGTTGAATGAGAACTATTTTTTAGCATATCTGAACAAGGTGTGTCACATATTTAAAGTTGAACACCAGGCACAAAACTTCTATTTGAATACATTCCTTTACAGCTGCAGAGGATACACAGTCACCGACCACTTTTTTTAGGTACACCTGTTAACTTGCTTGCTGACCAATTGCTAATCAACCAATCACATGGCAGCAACTAGGCATCTAGACATGGTTAAGATGACTTGCTGAAGCTCAACCCGAGCATCAGAATGGGGAAAAAAGGGGATTTAAGTGACTTTGAATGTGGTATGTTGTTGGTACCAGACGAGCTGGTCTGAATATTTCAAAAACTGCTGATCTACTGGGATTGTCACGCACAACCATCTCTCGAGTTTACAGAGAATGATCAGAAAAAGAGAAAATATCCAGTGAGTGGCAGTCGTATTCAGGAAAATGGATTGTTGATGTCAGAGGTCAGAGGAGAATGGGCAGACTGATTCAAGATTATAGAAAGGCAACAGTAACTCAAATAACCACTTGTTACACCCAAGGAATGCAGAATACCACCTCTGAACGCACAACACATCGAACCTTGAAGCAGATGGACTACAGCAGTAGAAGACCACACCGGGTCCCACTACTGTCTGCTAAGAACAGGAAACTGAGGCTACAATTCACACAGGCTCACCAAAGTTGGACAATAGATTGGAAAAACATTGCCTGGTCTGATGAGTCTCGATTTCAGCTGCGACATTCAGATGGTAGGCGCAGAATTTGACGTAAAAAACATGAAAGCATGGATCCATCCTGCCCGGGAGATTCGCATCATGGATCTGCATCAAATCTGCAGTGACTGCGTGATGCTATCATGTCAATATGTCTCAAAATATCTAAGGGATGTTTTCAACACCTTGTTGAATTTATGCCACAAACAATAAAGGAAGTTCTGAAGGAAAAAGGGGTTGCAACCCGGTACTAGCAAGGTGTACCTTTCAACCCAGATATTGCCTTGTAAAAGTAGCAATGACGTCACCACTGTTCTGTACACATCCTGTACAGAAAGCAGAGCTGTGAGAGGGACATAACAGGTCCACCCACTACAGGGCAAATATCTGCTAAACAGCGCACGTTTAGGAGATATTTTCAGTACATATAAGTAAGCCTTATTATAGGCTTAAGAGTAGAAAAATTGTGCATAAATCTAGTAAGCTGCCAACATCTCCACTAGACATAAAGTGTAAATACAAATAAAAATAAAAATGTGGCCCTCAAAATGGTGACAAAAATTATTAGTGACAAAAAATATAAACGTGAAAAATATACCCAATGTATCCTGAAACTACTGCACAATGTTTTTTACTACTGTATGTTACCAGCCTTGTACGGAAATTTTTTGTATTGTTGATTTGATGTTTTATGATTGTAGCACTGACCCCCGAAGGAGCTGCTGGTTTTGTTGGGCTTACCGTTACCATCTTGACCTCGTGTGCGTCTACGGGTTTCCCGAGGTAGATGGTCCAAAGAACTGTAGAAACCAACACCAGATCCACTTTTTGGATATTTATTTGAAAAGTAGTAAACAAAACAGTCTCTCAATGGAGGGTAGAGGGTTAGGTAGGAAGTTTTGGAACTGCGAAAGATAGGAAGTCTTTTACTCAGGGCTCGAGTCCTGCGGGAACGCATGGGAACGGCGTTCCCGTACTATTTCCACAATGGGAACGCCGTTCCCATTAGCCGCCAGAGCGTAGCCTGCCGCCAGAGCGTAGCCCGCTGCCAGAGCGTAGCCCGCCGCTCCTCTGCCGCCCGAGTGACTGGTTGCTAGGCTAGGGCCGCTCCGCGTCTAGCAACCGGTCACATGACGTTGGCCGTACACGTGGGCATGCACTGGAGTCAGTGGGCAGTGCACATACGGCCTCCAGCGCAGCCAGCGACAGACACACGCCGCTGGGATACGGACTGTCTCCTCCCTCCCCTCTACCCAGTGCTCTCCCGAGAAGTAAACCAGGTTAGTCACTAGCACTCTGCATTACTCCGCCAATACTCTGCATTACCCAATACTCTGCAATACCCCACCAATACTCTGCATTACTGCACCAATACTCTGCATTACTCAATACTCTGCAATACCCCGCCAATACTCTGCATTACTCCACCAATACTCTGCATTACTCAATACTCTGCAATACCCAATACTCTGCATTACTCCACCAATACTCTGCATTACTCCGTCAATACTCTGCATTATTCCGTCAATACTCTGAATTACTCCGCCAATACTCTGAATTACTCCGCCAATACTCTGAATTACTCCGCCAATACTCTGCATTACTCCGCCAATACTCTGCATTACTCCACCAATACTCTGCCAATACTCTGCATTACTCCACCAATACTCTGCATTACTCCACCAATACTCCGCCAATACTCTGCATTACTCCACCAATACTCCACCAATACTCTGCATTACTCCACCAATACTCTGCATTACCCAATACTCTGCAATACCCCGCCAATACTCTGCATTACTCCACCAATACTCTGCATTACCCAATACTCTGCAATACCCCGCCAATACTCTGCATTACTCCACCAATACTCTGCATTACTCCACCAATACTCTGCATTACTCAATACTCTGCAATACCCAATACTCTGCATTACTCCACCAATACTCTGCATTACTCCACCAATACTCTGCATTACCCCGCCAATACTCTGCATTACTCCGTCAATACTCTGCATTATTCCGTCAATACTCTGAATTACTCCGCCAATACTCTGAATTACTCCGCCAATACTCTGCATTACTCCGCCAATACTCTGCATTACTCCACCAATACTCTGCCAATACTCTGCATTACTCCACCAATACTCTGCATTACTCCACCAATACTCTGCATTACTCCACCAATACTCTGCATTACTCCACCAATACTCCGCATTACTCCACCAATACTCCACCAATACTCTGCATTACTCCACCAATACTCTGCATTACCCAATACTCTGCAATACCCCGCCAATACTCTGCATTACTCCACCAATACTCCGCCAATACTCTGCATTACTCCACCAATACTCTGCATTACCCAATACTCTGCAATACCCCGCCAATACTCTGCATTACTCCACCAATACTCTGCATTACTCCACCAATACTCCACCATTACTCCACCAATACTCTGCTATACCCTGCCAATACTCTGAATTACTCCACCAATACTCTGCAATACCCCGCCAATACTCTGCATTACCCAATACTCTGCAATACCCCGCCAATACTCTGCATTACCCAATACTCTGCAATACCCTGCCAATACTCTGAATTACCCAATACTCTGCATTACCCTGCCAATACTCTGCATTACTCAATACTCTGCATTACCCCACCAAATACTCTGCATTACCCCGCCAATACTCTGCATTACCCAATAATCTGCAATACCCCGCCAATACTCTGCATTACCCAATACTCTGCAATGCCCCGCCAATACTCTGCAATACCCTGCCAATACTCTGCAATACCCTGCCAATACTCTGCATTACCCAATACTCTGCATTACCCAATACTCTGCATTACCCCGCCAATACTCTGCAATACCCTGCCAATACTCTGCAATACCCTGCCAATACTCTGCATTACCCAATACTCTGCATTACCCAATACTCTGCAACACCCTGCCAATACTCCGCAATACCCAATACTCTGCATTACCCAATACGCTGAAATACCCTGCCAGCACTCTGCAATACCATGCCAATACTCTGCAATACATATCCTGCCATTACTCTGCAATACATACCCTGCCGATACTTACTCTGCAATACTTACCCTGCCAATACTCTGCAATACCCTGCCAATACTCTGCATTACATACCCTGCCGATACTTACTCTGCAATACTTACCCTGCCAATACTCTGCAATACTCTGCCAATACTCTGCAATACATACCCCACCAATACTTACTCTGCAATACTTACCCTGCCAAGACTCTGCAATACTTACCCTGCAATACCCAGCAATGCCCTGCCAATAATCTGCAATACCCATCAATATTCTGCCATACCCTGCCAATACTCTGCAATACCCTGCCAATACTTATCCTGCCAATATTCTGCAATACCCTGCCAATACTTACCCTGCCAATACATATTCTGCTAATACCCAGCCATACCCATCCATGCTCAGCCAAAATATTATTGGGGGAGATGACGTGGATATTACAGTAGGGGAGATGTATATTGCAGTGGGGACTATATGGTGGTGAAATTTTTCACAGGTTTTTGCAAATT
Organism: Lithobates pipiens; assembly: GCF_037356315.1. Lineage (NCBI taxonomy): Eukaryota > Metazoa > Chordata > Amphibia > Anura > Ranidae > Lithobates > Lithobates pipiens. The sequence continues at coordinate 1,179,688 of NW_027507754.1, read as the reverse complement.
CAATTATTATTTGCTGATCCGAAAAAAGATCCGATCTGTGACTCAGATCCAAGGAATGATCCGATCCGTGAGTTTTTTGATCCGTTGCCGATAATCTTGCATGGCAAGGGCAACTTTATTCCAGTTTGTGTGATATTTTCTAATTTGCTGTATTTGAATTTGGAACAGGGTGTATTTGTGTTAGAAATTCCCTGCGAGGGAAAGATCATCACCCATTGTGTTGATTATTCTGTTTGACAAGTTAACTTATTTTGTATTTGTAAACTGGCACTTTACAATAAATGTACTGTATTTTCTGTGAAATATATATGCATATGAGCGTACCTTTATTTATTTTTATTTTTTTTGGTGGGGGAGTGGATCTTGGGTGAGAGTTCCCACACTTTTTTCCCCAGGACTTGACCCCTGCTTTTACTATAGAAATCCAGAGAATTACCGTTCACAACTGGATCCTCACAGCTACCGGGTAGACCTCCTCTCATTAGGCCTAGCAGCCGATAGAGTGTTTAAGTAGAACAAAGTCTCTGCCACAGACTTGAATGTAGAACACTTGAACAAAGTCTCTGCCACAGACTTGAATGTAACTGAGGGATGTAGACAAAATTTAGAGAGCTATCACATGGTACCAGTATCTCTCAGCTGATCCGGCAATACCGTATGAGTGTAGATTCACTTAGTGTCCTTCAACTGAGCGTCCAGGCTGCTTCTGAGAAGCCAGCCTTATGCGTGGCCTTCTCCCGAAGAGTCCTCCCCTGGTTGCTTCTCCAGTTGCTGGGCCTCTCCACAGATGAGATGGCACCAGACCACCTTTGAATCCTCTCAGTTACTTTGCCTAGGCCTAGCCAGCCCCAAGACTCTGAATTGGATAGATCCACACCCCAGGCCATGAGGGCCATGGGGGCGGGTCAGGAGGACCAGGACCAAACAGACAGAAAGCTCTTCTGGACCGGAACCCAGAAGAACATGATCTCAGTACCTTAAATACCCTTTCCCAGAATGCACAGCAGGATGACCGAGAAAGAATGAAACTCAATACGCCTAGTCAGACTGCTTTCTCACACTTGCCAGTGGTGACAGCGACACCTGTGGCCAAGGAAAACCCAATGCAATCCAGCTAGACTGGTACTGAAATCATAATTTGGCATAATTAGCCCTAAAACCCAACTGTGATTTTAGGAACTTTAAATTGGAAAAAAACATAGCGCGTGCTTATCAGGAGCTGGCGCTACATGATAAACCCACTATACATTGTTACACTATGTGTGATTTTTATGTTTTTATACCCATCTACATGGATCACCAAGTTCACCTTTAATGTGGATCACTGCACCTTATGGAGGTAATTTTCTGACGGTGGATCCCCTCTGTTGATATCGGAAGTGGTCTAGTCGCGGACCATCAACTTCGCATGCTCAATCCGCACCTAGAGTATGCTGTCCAGTTCTGGGCACCAGTCCTCAGGAAGGATGCACTGGAAATGGAGCAAGTACAAATAAGGACAACAAAGCTAATAAAGGGTCTGGAGGATATTAGTTATGAGGAAAGGTTGCGAGCACTGAACTTATTCTATCTGGAAAAGAGACCCTTGAGAGGGGGTATGATTTCAATGTACAAATACCATACTGGTGACCCCACAATAGGGATAAAACTTTTTTGCAGAAGGGGTTTTAACAAGACTCGTGGCCGCTCATGAAAATTACAAGCAAAGAGGTTTAACCTTAAACTACGTAGAGGGTTCTTTTCTGTAAGAGCGGCAAGGATGTGGAATTCCCTTCCACAGGCGGTGGTCTCAGCGAGGGGCAATGATAGTTTCAAGAAACTATTATATAAGCACTTGAATGACCACAACATACAGGGATATACAATGTAATACTGACATATAATCACACACATAGGTTGGACTTGATGGACTTGTGTCTCTTTTCAACCTCACCTACTATGTAGCTTTGAGCTGCATTATCTTGTTTATTCAAGAACTTTTATATGTTTTTGATACATTCATCTTGAGTTCATTTTGTTCATACACAACATATATTGTTATATTAATTTATATGATATTGTTGCTTCTGGTATATTTATCTTACTATAGGCTTACCTATATGTTAAAATGTCTCGGGGGGGTTACAACCACTTTGATGCACAAATCTTGAGCAAATGCACAAAACACATCCAAGATTCATGTAAAAAATACACATTAATGTTGTATTTAGACAAAATTAGCCCTGTCAGCACTTTAATTTTCTGTAAAATGCAATGCCATATGGCTACCTGGAGGTGTTCTTTACACAGAATTTTTACACATCATCCCCCATAAACATCACTTCCTGCTTGTGTGATTGGCTCACAGATTTTTCCAGAAGTCTGCCCTAAGAAACAAGTCAGATTTTAGGCATCCCCTGCAATAAAAATTTCATTTTCAGTGAGATATTCCCAATAGGAAATTACATCTAAAGGGATGCAGACCCTGCAATTTTCCTTGTTAGAGCCCTGCGGAGACTGTGAACCAGGCCTTTTAGTCCGACATCAGTGCCAGACCTCACAAATGCACTTCTGGAAGAATGTTCAAACATTACCATAGACCTACTCCTAAACCTTGTGGACAGCCTTCCCAGAAGAGTTGAAGTTGTTATAGCTGCAAAGGGTGGGCCAACTCAATATTGAACCCTACGGACTAAGACTGGGATGCCATTGTGCGTGTAAAGGCAGGTGTCCCAATATTTCTCACAATATCATGTATCTTGGTATATGAATAAGAAGGTATTCCTGACATCAAGACTAAAATCAATGGAAAAACTAATAGAAAACTGTCAAAAAAACAAGGTTTAGAATAAATAAAGTTTACTACAGTTTACAGCATGGAAATAGTACAAGATGTATTCACATTATGGAGGGATTGTAAAGTGGACATTGGATAGAGGAGAAGATAGCGAAGCCATAGTGTGGTCAGTGGATGGGACTTCTTGATCTTGTCTTCTGGTATTTCACTTTTTTGCCGGTGCAGTAATATTAAACACCTCGTACTGGAGCAGTAATCATAATTGTTTTATGCTGGAGCAGATTCAATACTCAATTAGGTCCCAGGAACACAGCATCTAAAACAACAAGGAAATATATATTACCACCACAGAGCATATTCGAATTTTGCTACTTTTTCCAAAACAGTAGACTCTAGCACACTGCATTAAAGGGTCACTAAACCCACATCATAAAAAAACTATCAATAGTGTATTACATGCTGTTCATGCTCACTCAGTTACTATGGGATTCGTTTTCTGTATTCTGCAAAAAACCTGGTTGATCCTGCTGCTCTCTTCTGTTCATATCCCCAATTCAGCTAGGGATTTTGCAGTTGTGGTGGCAGCTCTGCACATGCTCAGTTTTCAGTGAGTTTATATGTTTATATGCATTTCCTCCTCATCACATCTGAGCAGCCCATGTGACTATAGAGTCACACATGTGGGCGTATACACTGGTAAATGACAGCCCACTCCCTTCCTCCTGGAATATTATATGTAGATTAACGGAGGCTTCACCTCCCTCCTATTCTAAGACACAGGCTGGAGGGTCGTGGCACAGCCTGTGACTGGCAGGAACCTGCCCACACCATGTTATTTCCACAAAATAATCAAGACTTAATTTTAAATATTTATTTGTACGACAATTTAAAAGAGTTTTTATTGATATTAATTATTTATTTTTACTCTGTATTCCAAAGGCTGTTATTTTATTTTGAACATGTGACCAGCAGCAGAGGACTAGAAGCTCCTCCTGCTTATGTTTCCATGCAGACAGGCTGGGAAAGATCTCGGTCATGTGACAGCTGTATATTGATTAGGAAAAAGGTACTTTGATGTTTTTTTTTTTTTATTAAAATAATTACAGTGCAATCATCTATATACCGATATAGGACAATGCAAATTAAACAGTTTGTGTTTAGTATAACTTTAAGGAGAGTTATTGCAAGGATTACAGGTCAAGTCAGTGTTAGGCCGCGTACACACGGGCGGATTGTCTGCCCAACTTAGTCCGCTGAACCGTGTTTCAGCGGACAATCCGCTCGTGTGTGGGCTTCAGCGGACTTTTTCAGCGGACAGTCTGACGGACTTTGTCTTTCGGAATTTCCGTAATTTTGTCCGTCCAAACTTGGTTTTGTCCGTCCAAACTTGGTTTCAGCGGACAGTCCGCTCGTGTGTAGGCAAGTTGGACGGACTAAGTATGGCGCATGCTCAGAAAGGATTTACACGGCCGAAGGTTGCATTGCAGTGTATTGGACGTCGTTTTTCTAGTCCCGTCGTACGTGCTGTACACGTCATCGCGCAAGTTTTCAGCGGACTGTCTGTTCATCGTGTGTGGTCAAGTCCGTTCATTCAAAAGTTGAACGGACTGTCTGTCGGATTGTCTGACGGACTTAGTTGGGCAGACAGTCCGCCCGTGTGTACGTGGCCTTAGGGTTGTAGGAAGGATTAATGTTAGGGTTACGGGTTGGGCTAGTGTTAGAATTACAGAAAAAGTTAGTGTTAAGGGTATTAGGAGGAGTTAGTTTTTGGGTAAAGAAAGGGTTTGTGTTAAGGCTACAGGGAGGGTACACTGTAATCCTGTGTACACACGGTCGGAATTTCCCTACAACAAATGTTCGATGGGAGCTTATTGTCGAACATTTCAACCGTGTGTATGCTCCATCAGACATTTTCCATCGGAATTCCTGACAAACAAAATCTGAGAGCTGGATGTCAAATTTTCCGACAACAAAATCCATTGATGGAAATCCCAATCGTATGTACACAATTCCGACGCACAAGATTCCACGCATGCTCGGAATCGAGCAGAAGAGCCGCGCTTGCTATTGAACTTCATTTTTCTTGACGTTCGGAATTTCCGGCAACATTTGTGTGACCGTGTTTATACAAGACAAGTTTGAGCCAACATCCGTCGGAAAAAAAACATGGATTTTGTTGTCGGAATGTGCGATCGTGTGTACGCTGCATAAGGGTTACAGGGTAGGTCAGTATGAACGCTACAGGAGGGTTAGAATGAGAACGAAGTAAGTAAGTAAGTAAGGTTAGTGTTGGGGGTATAAGTGTTTCAAGGAGGTTTAGTGGAAGGGAGATTTAGGTAAGCCATCGCTCATTGCACCATTTTTGCTGAATTCTCTAGAATTAAAAATTTTTTATGAAAGAGTCAACAGTTATCCACTACTTTTTATACCTTAGCTATAACAGCTTAAACGAGAAGTATGGGATTATTTTTTATCCCATATTTATACTTACCTAGGTGGATGCTGCATCTGTCCCCCACCACCTCTTCACTGAGAACCGAGCCACCAAAACACTACCAGTTCTTTCAGCTCCCCTAAAGGAGAGCTGCTGCCTGTCAGTCAGCATCTCTCCTGCTCTGCTCCTCCACGCTCATTGGAGTGCTGAGCTGTGGAGGGGTGGGTACTGCCCATCGTAACGGCTCACTGAGAGGCTGAGGCGCCTATCGGGCACCTGGCGGATCCAGACTTCCGAAGTCGGGATGAGGTGGTGCCTGGACTGATCTTGGTGACGTCAGCAGAGAGCGGAGTTCAGACCGCTCTCTGTTGAAAAAAAGTGCAAAACAAATTGCACTCCTGTGACCCTTATGCCGTGTACACACGATCAGACTATCCGGCGGACTTGGTCCGCCCGTGTGTGGGCTCCGTTTGACTTTTCTTTCCCAAAAGTCTGGCGGACTTAGAAAGAAGTTTTGACTCAAAAATTGTCCGCCGGACCAGGTGACGGGGCCAGCGATGTGTCAATCTTGCTGCCGAAGGCGGCGACATTGACTTCCTTCACTAGTCCTGTCTACCTGGAGCCACGTTCAAAATGAACGGACTTTTCTCCGTGTACGGGAAAGTCCGTTCATTTCAAAAGTCCGGTGGACTAGCGCACAGAAGGCCGGATTGTCCGCCGGATTCACAGTCGCGTTGTGCAGCGACTTATATAGGGAAAATGGGCGGGGTCACCGGGTGATGTCCCCACCCCTTATGATGTCACAGTCCCAGAGGATGCTGGGACTGTGACATCATAAGGGACAGGGACATCACCCGGTGACCCGCCCATTGTCCCTATATAAGTCGCCGCACAACGCGTCCCTGTCATTATGGCCAGAGACAGCGTCGAGTCAACATCTCAAGGAAGAAGAGGAAGAAGAAGAGAAGAAGAAAAGAGAAGGCAGCGGCGGCGACAACAGAAGACCGGGCCGCCGCTAGTTAAAGAGCTGGAAGAGGTAGCGGAGGCCCAGCAAGAAGAACCGAAGAGGGGGACAAGACCCCCGAAGTCAGAAGAAGACCCCCGGACGGCGACGAAGAAGAAAGCCGGGCTCCTCCGCTAGTAAAAGAGCTAGCAAAAGAGCAGAAGATAGCGGAGGAATCCGGCGAAAAGACCCCCCAAGACAGAAGAAGACCCCCGGAGCTGTGCAATAAATTATTTTTAAACCTTGTGTTGTGTTTTATTTACATTTTTTTCACCAGGTGAATGGGTAAGGGTACATTGTACCCCATACTCATTCACATAGGGTGGGGGGCCGGTATCTGGGGGCCCCCTTATTAAAAGGGGCTCCCGGATTCCGATAAGCCCCCCGCCCGCAGACCCCGACAACCAATGGCCAGGGTTGTCGGGAAGAGGCCCTTGTCCTCATCAACGTGGGGACAAGGTGCTTTGGGTTGGGGGGGGCGCAGGGCCCCCCCTTCCCCAAAGCACCCCCCCCATGTTGACGGCAAGTGGCCTGGTACGGCTCAGGTGGAGGGGGCGCTCGCTCGTTCCCACTCCCTTTCCTGAGCGGCCGGGTTGGGTGCTCGGATAAGGGTCTTATATGGACCTTGGGGGGACCCCCCCCCCCGGCATTTGTTCGCATAGGGCTTCCCCTTTAAGTCCATACCAGGTGACGGGGCCAGCGATGTGTAAATATCGCCGCCTTCGCTAGTCCTGGCTACTTGGAGCTGCGTTCAAAATGAACTGACTTTTCTCCGTGTGCGGGAAAGTCCGTTCATTTCAAAAGTCCGGCGGACTCCCGCCATAGTCCTGTCCGCCGGAAAAGTCCGGTTGTGTGTGGGCAGGTCCGCTCGTTCGGAAAGTCCGGCGGACTTTCTGGCGGTTTGTCCGCCAGACTAAGTCCGCCGGATAGTCTGATCGTGTGTACGCGGCATTAGGAGAAGTCCAGCCGAATGAGCTCAGGCTGGACTTCTCCTTTAAAGGTCCAATCATTTCTTTGACCACAACTGACTTTTATTCCCTTTTTTGGATCTTATTTTCATTTTACATTTGTAAGAAATGTAGCAACAGAAAAGAGACTGTCTGGTGGCAATGAGGGAACCTTGAACTTTGACCAAAGGTGCCAGCATCACCAAGAAATATAAGAGGCCAGAGGGTGAAATAATGCTGATAATGTCCATTTTTCCATTTTCCTAGTCATTTGTCTAGGAAAATTGAGAAAATTAGCTAAAAGCAGAAAATCCACTTATTTGCCTTAATTCTGATTTTAAAAATACAAAAACAGCATATTTCAGCTGTTTTATTTGTGTTGCTGATGGCTATGCTGTCTGTTCTCACACTCAAAAAATTAACATAAAGGGAACTCTATGAGCAAACAGGGCAGACAGAAACATAATGAGTAAAATTTGGGGCCACTTAGCAGGTAAGGTACATCTTCTAATGCCGCGTACACACGACCAGACTTTTCAAGGGACTAGGTCCAACGGTCTTTCTGACGGACTTTCGTCGGAGTTCCAACGGACTTTCCGAATGAACGGACTTGGCCACACACAATCACACCAAAGTCCGACAGATTCAAACGTGATGATGTACGACCGGACTAGAATACAAAAGTTCATAGCCAGTAGCCAATAGCTGCCCTAGCGTCCGCTTTTGTCCGTCGGACTAGCATACACACGAACGGATTTCTCGGTCCGGCGGAGTTCCAGTGGGAAAATTTAAAACATGTTCTATTTCTAAAGTCCACTGGATTTTTGGCAAGCAAAGGTCCGATGGAGCCCACACATGATCAAATTGTCTGACGGACTCGTTCCGTTGGACCTTTGCTGCCAAAAAGTCCGGTCGTGTGTACGTGGCATCAGTGAGTTCAAAGAGAAACAGTTCCAACTGGGCCATTGCAACATATCAAATATCCAATCTTGAATTATAGTTGTGAAGGTTTACTTCTCTTCCAGAGATCTGAGATCTCCTCCCCTTGTCAACGGCCTGACCCCATGCTACTAACACATAATATCTCCTAGCTCCTGAATGTGCACAATAGTATCAGATACATCCCATTTTTAAAGGCAATGAAGACACATATTATTGTTCTCGAAAGCTGTTCTATAAGCCAAGGAAACATTAGGATACCTGAATTTCCGAGGACAGCCGAACGCTCCTACAAAGTTCTCATGAGAAAAACAGTAGCGGCGGCAGTAGCCCTGGTGATTGCCACACATCCAGAGAGACATCTCAGTGTCCTTGCTGCTGCCCGCTGTGGGATAAAGGATACAGAGTTCCCAGGTCAGGACAAAGTAAAATAACATGATATCAAATAGAACAATTACTTCACAGTCACCTGATACAGCCAATTTCAGCAGATTCAAGTGACAATCTCATATCTATGTCTGTACCAGGTGCCCATCGACCAACTACCAAGAGCATGGAACCTGTGGCAAGTGCCCCATGTAGTCACCCTTGAATACAAGTCTTTTCAGCAGATGATGAGCTTTTCAAGATGAGTTGAGTGCTGCCACCAATGCCCCTACCCTACTGGAAGAGCCACCTATGCTGGCTTGGTCCTCAGGAATAGTTGTGACTGGTGTTTTGGGCCTGGTGCTCTGCTGTTGCTCCAAATGAATTGCAGCTTTGACAATGATGTATGCACTCCACAATCTCCACAGCCTTATTGCAAAAGCCTAGTGGTCAGATTAGTAGTCATCTTGGGCCCTTGATTTGGTCACACCGCCCCTCTGCACTATGTGTTCCAGCTGCTTAGCATACAAATACCCCACCTATTACATAAACAATACAAGATGCTGCACTAACATATAACTACAATATCCCTTATATACCCCTAAACATGCCACAATGTGTCAGTACTATATTAAAGCTGAACTTCAGTCATTTTTTTTTTATCTTTCAAGCTATTAAATCTTCTGGCCTTGTTGTTTTAACTTTTGGATAGTAAAACATTTGTTTCCCTTGCCAGTAAATACCTTATATAGCCCACTTCCTGTTTCCCGTATGGTAAAAAGGCTTATAACATCATGCACAACTCTCTCTCACTCTTGCGAGAGTTTGCAGAAAGGGGGGGGAGTCATAAGAGGGCCAATGAGAGCTGCAGAGCTGGAAGTGTGTCTGTGTAAATCCAGGAAGTGAACAGGCAGCAGTTTCAGCTGCCCACAGTTAAAATGAATGCAGCCAGACTCAGTGGAGGGAGATTTCTGCAACATATTTGACAAGTACAGTGTATATAAAATAATATGCAAAGTGGTTGGAGGGAAGCTTCAGAATGGCAAAGGTGTTTTTATTACAAATTATGTGAGCAGACTGCATTTCCTCTTTAACTTATAGCCATGTGAATTCCCAGTGCCACTATACATTGAAGTAGATGTAAACTCTAACCGAATAGCATTTAGTTTGCAGAAGCACCTTGCAATATGAACAGTTGGCAAGATAATTTGTTTTCTATACAATCTTTGCCACTTTATCTTAATCGTTCAGAGCTGCTGATCTACTGCAGTCTCTTCACAGTCACCTACCATCTACATGCACTCCAATGATGTCAGGGAGAGGGTATCCTGATGGTGACTACAATGGACCACATCTGCATAAAGTGTGCTGAAATAGCCACTTTTCGTCTCCATTGGATGCCTGAGTGATAGTGTGACAAAGTAGGAACAGCAAAAACCAGAAAGTGAGTGTCACCACCCTGAGGCCGGGTTCACACCGCTGCGATGCGGGAACGCCGCGAATCCGCGGCGTTTTCCCGCATCGCATTACTCCCGCCGGCAGTTCACACTGCCCTATGCGGACAGCTGGGAGTGTCAATGATATGTTAATGACACCCCCAGATCCGTCCGCATATCGCAGTGCGATCTGCCGACTCGCACAGGAATCGGATCGCATGGTGTGAACCCCCATGCGATCCGATTCTGTTGCGGACCAAAAAAAGGGTCCCGTGCGAGTTTGCTGCGGGAGCGATGCGAATTCAGCCATACTATCTGTATGGCTGAACTCGCATCGCTACGGAGATCGGATGTGATTTGCGGTGCGAATCACATCCGGATCTCCCCCCGCAGCAGTGTGAAGTTGAACCCAGCCTAATACAGGAGGTCCTTAAAGTGATACTAAAGGATCGTTTTTTTATTTTTTTAAATTAACAAACATGTCATACTTACCTCCACTGTGCAGCTCGTTTTGCACAGAGTGGCCCCGAATATCCATTTCTGGGGTCCCTTGGTGGCTCTTGTGGCTCCTCCTGCATTAGATAACCCCCTTGGAGAAGTGCTCTCCTGAGGGGGTTACCTTTTGGGCATGCTCCCGAGTCCAGCATTCGGCATCCATAGAGGCCGAATGCAGGACTCGGCCCCGCCCCCCGCATCATTGAATTTGATTGACAGCAGCAGGAGCCAATGGCTGCGCTGCTATCAATCTATCCAATCAAGAGCTGGGAACCTGTGGAGAGAGGTATGGCGGGGAAGTGCCAACAGAAATTCGGGGCTCAGGTAGGATGCATTAAGGTGAAAAAACACGTACCTTTGCCTTAAACAAGGACCTTCATGACAGAAATACCAGGTATTATTTTAATTTAAGAGTTAAATAGATTGGAAGTGTTACTACTATATAGTCCTAGATGAAAATATATTTTGGCATCACATCCCAAAAATGATATATGGACAAATTGAAAAAATAGGGACTTTAAAGGTGCAAATAAAAACATACCATAATTTAAAAAAAAACATTATTTATTATAAATCATTAAAATTATTTTAAAACTCTATTTTTTTCCAGATACATATATCTCATTGAATAAAAGTGATGCTTCCACTCGACATGTTTCGCTGATTTACACAGCTTCTTCAGGAGTACATGTATCAATCTAGATTAAACAAAAACATCAATAAAATAAAATGTACATAATAACCATAAACAACTTTTTCAAGGAAAAATTATAATCATAACATAATATCTCAAATAATAACACAAATAGTGCATGATAATAATGCACTTCTGCTATGCTTTTAGTAATACAATGGCGATGACAGTACTGCAATAATTTTTTTAGAAACTTTTATACATACCTGTAGATTGTATCAGGTATCATTTAATAGGTCTCAATATTATTGACACATCACATAGAGACAATCCGGAAAGCAAATAAGGCAGCCATAGAGAGGGTACAAGGTCCAAGTTATATAAAGAATATATTATCAATTACAGTCCACCACAAATGTGTATACTTATACTACATTGTGAATAAAGCAATTACAAAAATATATCGACTTACAAGGAAGCTGACTTATTTTCTTCTCCGAATTGTTGGTGAAATGTGGTGTGTAGCCATGGCCCTGACCCCTAGAGGCCTAATGATGACCTCCAGAGTTAGGGAGAGCTGGCATCCATCTTCACAGTGTGGGTTACTAGGCATAGTGGGTGTGGTGTAGATAGAGTAAGTTGGGGCGTCAGACACTTTGAGAATGCAAAAAGAGATTTATTGTTTCCGAACAGAACTGGGGAGAGAGGGGTAGGGCCTGAACACCCTTAAGCAGATGCAAAATACTTGCAGACTCCAAGACAAAAATAGGAATAGAAGAACAGCTATACAGTTCAAGGGCCTTTAAGCTGAATTGCAGCAAACTGTATCTGTAGACCACTGTCTCCTATAGCGACTGATCTGGTAACTTCAACTTCAATACAGATTACAACTCCCAGTATCCCGTTGTAGATCCTCTCGCTGAGGTCACTGTCTATCACTAGACTCTTCAGATCTCAGCCACCACTGGATCCTTTGAGCTCCTTCACAACTACCCCGCTGTGACTTCCAAGTGTCATCCACCCTGTCCTGCTGGGTTCCTGACCTGTCTCTTCAACTAACTGGCTGAATCCTCTGCAAGCATCACCCACACTGTTCCGCTGGGTCCCTCGCTTGACTCCGCTGAAGCTTTCCCAACTTCTTCACCATCCCCAGCTAGTGAAAAAGGCTGCTCTGGTACTTCATCAGTCTCCACAGAACCTGGCCTCTGTTAACAAGTCCCCTTTACCTCTGTCTCTGGTTCTCGCTTGCCTCTGGTGACAGAAGTGGTCGTCTCTCACGGCAACTGCTTTCCTTCACCTATGGCAACTACTTGGTTCTCCAGCTGGCAGAACCCCTTGCAACTTAGTTGGACTCCAGGACTGAAGTCCCAACCCCACACTGCTTGCTTCCAACAGGCCTCAGACTAGCAGTCAGGTACTCCTGGATAGGCCCCAGGCTTCTGGCCTAACAGCTGGGAGCTTTTTAACACATGTCCACCAGACAGTCATCCAGGTGGCACCGAACATTGATCACCTGACCCCTCCCGAATAAATAGGCTCTCCCAGTAGGCCAAGGGCAAAGAAAACCCACCAATTGGCTGAGACCACACATCCACTCCTAGTCCGGATTCACTAAGCCCTTGTCAATCTAATGCCACAGGTAACAATGCCACCTAGTGACAGAAGAGAGAGGTGCATCAAACCCAGATTTAGGAAATGGTCAGTGGATCTCCTTAACAATCAGCCAGGCTGGTTACCACTGAGCCAACTAAATTTGTTTGTAACCCTGCCCAACACCAGGGTGCTACAGGTGTGTCAACTAATATTAAGACCTATTAAATAATACCTGATACCATCTACAGGTATGTATCAAAGTTTCTAAAAAATTATTGCAGTACTGTCATTGCCTGTGTATTACTAAAAAGACAGCAGAAGTAAATACCTGTCATGCATTATTTTTGTTATTATTTGAATTATCATGTTATGATTATAATTTTTTCCTTGAAAAAGTTGTTTATGGTTATTATATACATTTTCTTTTATGAATTATTTTGTTTAATCTAGATTGATGCATGTACTCCTGAAGAAGCTGTGTAAATAATCAGCGAAACATGTTGAGTGGAAGCATTACTTTTATTCAGTCAGATATATGTATCTGGATTTTTTTTAAATGAATTTTAATGATTTATAATAAATTATGATTTTTTAATTATGTGTTTATTTGCATCTTTAAAGTCCCTATTTTTTCGAATTGTCCATATATTGAAAGTGACTTTTAGAATTATGTTAACATGTTAAACTTATATGAGGCTTAAGTGATTGGGTTTACTTCCACTTTAACTGCTTCCTCCACACGTATTGTAAAAGGACAGGGGTGTGGGGCACTCTTGTTCTAGGAGGGCCTCATATTTCTGGCACGGGGCATGCAGTGCGGTGATCGTTAGTACGCTGTGTCCCCCGGAAACGGGGCTTCACCGATCGTGGTACAGAGCCGAGGACGTAGGCTCTTTACCATGTGATCAGCTTTGTCCAATCACAGTTGATCATAAGTAAAAAAATGCAGATTATTGGCATTTCCTTTCCTCAACGCTGTCAGTGTCTGAGGAAAGGAAAGCCGATAACCAGCTTTCCAGTTACAGGGGACATTTACACTTATAATCAGGGCACTGATTATGAGTGCAGCCCCATCAGTGTCCATCAGTGCTCACCAGTGCCACCTATCAGTGCCCATCAATGCCGCCTTATCAGTGCCGAGCAGTGTAACCTCATCAGCGCCCATCAATGTAGCCTCATCAGCGAAGAAGAATTACTTGTTTGCTAAATTTTACAACAGAAACAAAGAAAAAGGTGGGGTTTTTTTTCAAAATTTTCAGTCCCAGTGGTGATTAAACACCACCAAAAGAAAGCTCTACTACAGCGCTCAACAGTGCCACGGTAGTTCATTGAGAACTACAAACAGACAGCCACAAAGGCTGCTGGACCTTGTCGTTTTCTATTCACAGAATTCTGTGAACAAGTGACACAGGCAGAGCCCCACACGCCCACGTTCTTTGCAGAGTATGACAGAGAGGGGGGCGATCCCTTGCCGCCTGTCACATCAGGGAGCGGGGGAGGTGCGGGAGCCGGTGGATTTGTAACGTGGTACACCCTGAAAATGGGTGTAACATGTTAGTAAAGGTGAACTTATCCTTTAAGACCTCAACTACACCCTACCCTAGTGGGTGTCCCTATCAGTGGCGTAACTAGAACCTTCAGGGCCCCGATGCAGGAAACCATGGCGGGACCTCCGGACAGGGCTCTTTTCTCCGAGCCCAATGGTGGAACACCAGGGCCCAGTCCCAAGTGGATGGCTGCATATAAAGGAACTGATTTAAAAAACATCAATACAGCCACTGTGCCTATCAAACATCACCACTGTACCATCTAATGCCACCACTGTACCATCAAATGTCACTACTGTGCCCATCAAACTCTGCCGCTGTGCCCATCAAATGCCACCGCTGTGCCCATCAAATGCTGCCAGTGTACCCATCAAATGCTGCCACTGTGCCCATCAAATGCTGCTACTGTGCACATCAAATGCTGTTGGTGTGCCCATCAAATGCTGCCACTGTGAATCCCCACCGCCCGCTCACTGTCTGCCCGCCACTTACCCTGTCTTGGTGGGGCAGCGGGTAACGGCCATGAGCGGGGTCCTCCATGCAACTACTGCCATCCTCATCTCCCGTCCTCTCCTCCTGATGGGCGTCCAATAGCTGTGTCTATCGTTTCAGCCAATCGGGTGATGGGTAAAAGACCCGCACACCTGATTGGTGGAGAGGCCATTCAGTGTTAGGAAAGTGAATATTAATTCACTTTTCTAACACACCTGGGTAGACTGTGAGCATCAAGCATGGCGCTCGCAGTTCACCTATTTTGAAGCCTATTATAGCCCATGGCTCTAATCAGGTGCTGCAAAAACACCCCCCGCCGCTGTAATTCAGGCACCCGGCACCCCAAAAGGGACCAGACACCTAAATATGGGGGTGGCAGCGGTGGCCATGGATAGATTCATGCTATGCTATGCATGAGTCTATCCTTTGGTCATAGAGGGGGTGGAACCTGTGCACCCTTTTGGATGCACCGCCACTGATAAACACATGCACACACACATGCATACATACACATACATATATGAACACACACACACATACATACATACATGCATGCTCTCTCACACACACACACACACATACAAGAATGCTCACACACACTCACACACATACAAGCATGCTCACACACACAAACATACATTAATGCTCACACACACAAACATACATTAATGCTCACACACATTAATGCTCACACACACACATACAAGCTCGCACACACACATACATGCATGCTCACACACACACACACATGCATGCTCACAAACAAGCATGCTCACACACGCACATACAAGCATGCTCACACACACACACACGCACATACAAGCATGCTCACGCACACACACACGCACACACAAGCATGCTCACACGCACACACAAGCATGCTCACACACATATACATGCATGCTCACACACACATACACATACATGCTCACACACACGCACACACACATACATGCATTCTCACACACACACACATACAAGCATGCTCACGCACACACAAGCATGCTCACGCACACACAAGCATGCTCACACACACACGCACATACAAGCATGCTCACACGCACATACAAGCATGCTCACACACACACACACGCACACACAAGCACGCTCACACACATGCACATACAAGCATGCTCACACACACATACAAGCATGCTCACACACATGCACATACAAGCATGTTCACACACACATACATACAAGCATATTCACTCATACAAGCATGCTCACACACACACACACACATACAAACACAAATACAGTAGATAGTCTTATTAAAAAAAACGGCAGACATTTACCTTCCTGGCTTTTCCTGCCGGGTACTGCACTCTAGGGGGAGACAAAGAGCACACACTCCTTTCACTACTAAGCCTAATGTGAGGAGCTCCCGCACAGTGCCGATTTCAGTTCGGCTGATGATCGGGGAGCTCCTCTCAGCCTTCCCTCCTATCGAAGAGTGCAGGGGGCCCTTGGGCCCCCCCGCAGCAAGGGACCCGGTCGCCATGGCGATCTTGGTGACCCCTATATATCCGCCACTGGTCCCTATGCCAACTGTGAATCTAAACTAAACTAAAGTCTAGGAACCCAGCGTTCCAAAACCTTACCATACATCAATGCCAAGGATTATCTCTGTAAAGCCCAGACATTTGGCAATTTTAATTCCTGAGTCATACCCAGCCACTTTCCAGCTGGAAGTCTCCACTTTTGCTCGGTTTGTAATTTGGACAGCTGCACTTTTATGCTTGGCTTGTAATTTGGATGAGCCAAAGAAAAAGTTTTCATTACCCTAAAAATTTTGAAAATATGGATATTTTGTCATTTCACTTTTTTCCTAGGAAATGCATTAAAGTTAATGGGGAGGGCAAATCTAACATGGTTTGTGGTGGTATTTAGGGCCCTTTTAGATGGGTGGCACCCTGTCACTGTCAACAGATTCCCTACTAAACTGGAACAGGATGGAATGGATGTAACTTTTGTGGCATCTGTGTGACTGCAGGTTTTTCCTCCAGCCTGAAACCTGAGCTTAATGGACCCATGTTAGGGCTATGGGCAGGCAGACGGACATGTATCCATCTAGATGGACTTAGAAGTAATCACATGTAAACAGACATGTCAATTTGCATTCACCTGCTTATAGACTTACATTGAGCACTACCTGCCTGGAGTTTGCATGTTCTGCCTGTGCCTATGTGGGTTTCCTTCAGGTACTCAAGTTTCCTTCCACAATCCAAAGACATGCTGGTAGGTAAATTAACACCTGTCTAAATTGTCCCTAGTGTGTGTGTGTGTGTGTGTGTGTGTGTGTGTGTGTGTGTGTGTGTGATGTGATTGTATAATATATATGTAAAGCGCTGCATAAATTATAGAAGTACCTGTAATAAATAATTAAAAAAAAAATTCAGATGAACCTGAAAAACTGTATGAACAGCTGTGAAAAAGGGGTTTTAGGGCTCATTTACATTTGCGTCAAAACATGCCGTTTGACATGCTTTTTTTGAAGCACTCTGAATGCCTATCAAAGCACCTGTCACTAAATAAAATGGTTCACTAAGGCTCCATTCACACCTGGGCATTCTGAATCAATGGCGGAATCGCTGCCATTCTGCCCGCCATTCAGAATTACGAAAAAACACGAAATGCTTTTGCAATGCCATTATTTCTGAAACAAACTTCTTTTGGCGACATGCATCCTGCGATTTTGTTTGTGTGACTTTGCCAAGATTTTTCATGCAACAATCACAGCAAAACTGCACCGTGTTCGGGGTGCCATTGAGAAATAAGGGCATCGCAAACGTGTTGTGCGTTTTTCTGCAATTCAGCACGCGATTCAGAACGCCCAGATGTGAATGGACCCTTCAAGTCCTGTTTACATTGATGCATTTGCTTTGCTGTGCTTCAAAAATGATACCCTCTGTCACTTTGATCTTGCCTCAGTGCTTCTCCAAAGCCCCCATACAAGTCTATCAGAGTGCTCCGTAACCACACCTGCAGGGGTGCAAGAGTTTTAATTCAGCGTTAGCTTTGCTTTTAAATTATCACTTCTCCTTTTGAAAAAAATGGAAAGCCAACACACACACACACACACACAGGGCATTTGCCAACCTTCATTAAAGCTCCAAAAAAAGCATCAAAAAAGCATGTTGACCTTTTGAAAAGCTTTGTATGAATTCAGAGCCTCAGAGACACTTGATATCGAACATATACAATATTTTATTCGCTGAATGCACAACTAAATCTAATCTAGCAACAATGAAATGGGAAAAAGACCTATCCTTAAATCTTTCTGAAGAAGAATGGGAAAAAATATACTTGCTTATTCATAAAGGTTTGATTAATGTTTCTGCACAAGAAAATGGTTTAAAATTTATTGCAAGATGTTACCAAACTCCACTCAAATTACACAAAATAAATCCCCTTATTCCTTCCATATGTTGGAAATGTCATGCTCATGATGGTTCCCTATTACACATCTGGTGGGAATGCCCTATGAGTCAAAAATTCTGCACCAAAGTTTATCAACTTATCAATCCTCTCAAAATAGATTTCACACCTGCCCAATTACTTTTACATCACTCCTCCATATCCAGAAAATCTTATCACCGCTCTCTAGTCTTACACCTTATCAAAGCTGCTAAAATGTGTATCCCAGTATACTGGAAATCCACCCATCCACCCACAATAGCAGAATGGATTAAAAGGGTAAACGACATTGCTGAAATGGAAGAGCTTATCCATCAAGCCCATGATTCTTCCACTGCATGCTGGGAAACGTGGACTTGTTGGCAACCTTTTCAGACCACAACAGAATATGTTGCATTTTTACAATAATGAAGACAATTTTATACTTACCTGATGGTCATTTTCCTTTCCTGATGCAAGCAAAACATGACAAAAAAATGACAGCATATACGTATGGGTAGGCTCTGCCCCCTGCCCTATCTCACGACCGTTATACTATAAGATTAGGTCTCCTACCTGCCTGCAGCATTCTCGTAATTTAGTATCACTATGAGGCCTTTTGTTTTGTTCTTTCCTTTTTTTTTATTTTTTTTATGGGAGGGACCTATATGCTGTCATGCTTGCATCAGGAAAGGAAAATTACCATCGGGTAAATATAACATTTTCCTCATTCCTGACACAACATGACAGCATATACATATGGGATGTACAAAATCACCAGACAGATGGGTGGGCAATGCTGTACTATTTATTATATATACACATTTATATATTCGTATATATATATTCGCATCCCGCCCTGTCTTTTCACATAAATGACTGCTGTTCTGGATGACCACACTTGTCCCCTGAATCTGTGTGTGAAATGCTTTCAGTGCCCAGAGGGCTGCCCTCAATTCTATCACATTGGAGACCTCTCTCTGTCTGTGTCTCCACCTGCCTTGGGCTAATAGCCCATTGTAGTGTGCACCCCCATCCCAATGCTGAGGCATCTGATGTTATCACGTGCGGGGGATCTGGTACTAGTTGATGGTATTTGTGGAGATTTGCCGGATCTCTACATCATTCTAGGGACTTTCTCATCTCCGAAGTTAGTCGAATCCTTTGATGGACTAATTGTTTTCACCATTGATTGAGGAAACCTTTCTGGAATACCCTCATCCTCCAATGAGCCCACCTGACCATTGGGATCGTCGCAAATAATATTCCCAGGATAAGTCAACATGATGCCGATAGATAGGTCATCTTCGATATCTCTTCCAACTTGGCTGTTAGTGCTGCCATCTTCTCCCTCAGCAGCTCTATAGTGTTTCTGTGGGTGTCGAGGAATGCACTCAAAATTAATAGCCTTTGTGACGATTCCAACTGGCTCTTCCATCAACTGATAATCCACCCGAACTCCTGTAATGTGTCTATCAGCATTTGACGATGGTTCAACAGTATCTGCGGGCTTTCCGCCGTCAGTAGGATATCGTCTAAGTAGTGAAAGGCTTGTAGGCCTTGTTTGTGTAGAATAGCTATTATTGGTAGCAGAACTTTGGAGAACGTTCTGGACGAGGTAGACAGGCTGAACGGTAGGCACAAAAATTGGAAATGCTGGTTTGACACTGCGAACCGCAGATATTTGTGGAACTGTGCATGCCACCGAATGTGTAAATATGCATCTCTTAGGTCGAGGGACAACATCCAGCTGCCCTTTGAAAGGGCTTGTGTTACTGACTGCAATGACTCCATCTTGAAACTCTGGACCAAGATTAATTTGTTCAGCTCTCTTAGATCTAGGACGGGCCTTAATTTGCCTGTCTTTTTCTAAACAAAGAAAAGTGGTGAATAGAAACCTTGCATTTGCTCCTGTACTGGTACTGGTTCTATCACACCCTTCTGTAGTAGCGTTTTGATATATTTGAATATTATCTGAGCTCTCTGTTGATTGCGTGGTAATCGTATGGGAGAGAAGTGGGTTTTTTTTCGGAAGGGATAGGAATTTCCAACAACGTCCTGCTTGGACCACATCTATGACCCAGGGTTCTTTGACTTGCTCCGCCCAGACACGAGCCTATCTGTGCAATCTGGCACCTACTGCCCCTGTCTGGACTGGGAAACCGTCAAAAAGTTTTCTGCTGCTCCGAAGTAGATCCTGTCTTTGGCATTCGTGTCACTGTACTTTGAGGTGTTCTCCCACCTCTTTTATACTCTTTGGGTCTAAAAGGTCTAAATTCTCTCACTTTATTTGGATACTGCTTCCTTCCCTGGAAGCGTCTTTGTTTTGGTTTCACATCTTGTGGGAGCATGCCCGACTTGCCTCCAGTGACTTTTGAAATTGCTGACTTCATTTTATTGCCAAACAGGGCAGTCCATCGAACGGAATGCGGCACCAGTTTACCTTTGATATATCCGCTGTCCATGGCTTGAGCCACAGTGCTCTCCTCGCCATTACCGATGACTGCATGGCCCTGGCTGAGCAGTGCATACCCTCAATCGCTGCCTCGCTGACAAAGTCACCTGAAAGTTTAATGTTGGTTAATAATTTGAGGGATGTGGTCATATCTGCTTCTGATTGCAGATCTGCTTCTACGCTTTCTGCCCACGACGTAATGGCTTTGGCCAAGAGGTAAGTGCCAAGACAGGTCTACATGCATTGCATGCTGCTATGTAGGCTCTTTTCATGTCTGCATCCATCCTTCTATCTAAAGGCTCCTTAAAGGACACTGCATTGTCCATGGGAAGGGTTACATGGTGGGCGAGTCTCATAACTGCTGCATCCACAAGGGGTGGTGTTTTCAGAGAGTGCATATCCTCCGTTTTGAACAGGTACCTACGATTAAATCTGTTAACTGGGGACACCTTCCTGTCCACCTTCTCCCACTCTTCTTTGATAATGTCTTTCACCTCTTCTATAAGAGGGAACGAGAGACTTGTTTTTTTTTCAATTGGGGATAGTATCTCCTTGTTTTAGTGGGTTGTGCTACTTATTCTTCCCACTCTAGTGCCTCTCTAACTGCCTTTACCAAAGGCTGTACTGAGGAATATCTGAAACCTATAGTGCTATTCTCTTGCTGGGATTCCTCTCCAGAACTGGACCCTAGGGAAGGATCTCTTGGCCTCTGGGCTGCCGTCAGGCTCACACCACTCTCCCCAGGCTAACTAGTTGTGGTCGTTAAGTCTTGTAGAGACTCCTTGACCATCTGTTTGATCATTCTGGCTATTTCAGCCTTTTTGCCGCTTCTAGTTGGCAAGCTTTATTCCCTGTAAGGGCTCTCAGTCCACATCCTACACAGAGATCATCTCTAGAATCTTCTTCCTGATGTGTATATTCTACTCTGTGCCGGTGTCCCATCATATAAGGTCCCCCAGCATGCGCAGTACACAGCAACACAGATTCCAAAAATAGCCGAGGATGAACGGCGCCTGCGCCGTGAGTCCAGGTTCTAGCCCCACCATCCAAGTGGGCATAGAGTAGGAATAAAAAAGAGCCGAGCGCAGCGAGGCCGAGCCCGAAGCGTGGCGAGCAAAGCTCGCTGGCGAGGGGCCCTCTAATTTTCACAACCCTATGTCCGCTTGGGTGGGGGGCTACCACCTCCACTCACGGTGCAGGCGCCGTTCAGCTTCGGAGATTTTCCGAAGCTTCTTCTGCTCCGTACTGCGCATGCGCAGTACGGGGCGGACGCTATATGATGGCAGGACACTATCTGCCAGAACACCGGCTTTGTTTGCAGGCTTTAGAGTGTGTAGCTGACCTCTCAGAGATTGAGGAATGTTGCTGATGTGTCTCCCTGCTCTTGGAGGAGTGTTGCGGCTGATGAGGACTGAAACAGTTTACAGCCTGTCAGTGTGTGCACTCTTTTTTAGGATGTCATACAGACACATATACCTCACCTTAGGATACATGGCTGGCCCCTAGCAGAGCTCATCTTTGACTCTGATATTCACAGACAGAACTGTCTCTGACACTTGTCCCAACATTGGAAATTAAAAACTCTTGATTTGCATGTCTCCTACCTGTGGCCTCGGATCGATTTCCGTAACGCTTGACAAATTCACACTGGTGCACTTATGTCCTCACAGGTTGCGCACTGTCCTCCATTCCCTTAGAGCTATTTAAGTGCTGGGGTGGGTGAGCCCCCTCTGTGGCTTCCTGAGATGCTCTTTGCATTGTTTCCGATATCGGAAGTACCTCCGCCGCCATCTTACTGCTCTGGGTGTACCTATATGTCCTCTTTAATTGGCGGGGCTAGCAGGCGCATGCACCCGCTGTGTACAGTGGTACTGTGCCCACAGGTCCTGCCGACTCGATGTCCACAGGTGTCCCGCGATCATGTCACGGAGCCGCAGAACAGGGAAGTGCCTATGTAAACAAGGCATTTCCCCGTTCTGCCTTGTGACATGACAGAGATCCCCTGCTCCCTGTCATCAGGAGCATTGATCGCTGTCATGTCAGTGGTAGCCCACCCCCCTCCCAGTTAGAATCGCTCCCTCGGACACACCTTCATCGCCTCCTAATGGTTAGCTCTTTCCCTGCCAGTGTCATTTACACAGTAATCAATGTATTTTTATAGCACTGATCGCTGTATAAATGACAATGGTCCCAAAATAGTGTCAAAAGTGTCCACCATAATGACGCAGTCATGATAAAAATCGCAGCTCGCTGCCATTACTAATAAAAAAAAATTTATAATAAAAATGTCATAAAACTACCCCCTATTTTGTAGACGCTATAACTTTTGCACAACCCAATCAATATATGCTTATTGCGATTTTTTTTTTTTTTTACCAAAAATATATAAAAAGAATACATATCGGCCTAAACTGAGGAAAAAAAACACCTTTTTTTATATATATTTTTGGGGGATATTTATTATAGCAAAAAGTAAAAAAATATAGCTTTTTTTCAAAATTTACACTTTTTTTTGTTTATAGCGCAAAAAATAAAAACCGCAGAGGTGATCAAATGCCACCAAAAGAAAGCTCTATTCGTGGGGAAAAAAGGACGTCAATTTTGTTTTGGTATAATGTCACACGGCCGCGCAATTGTCGGTTAAAGCGACGCAGTGCCGAATCACAAAAAGTGTTCTGGTCAGGAAGGGGATAGAATCTTCCAGGGCTGAAGTGGTTAATGTGTGTTACCGCCAAAGCAAGTGTAAATGAGCCCTTAGGGTGCAATGTGCCTTTAGGTGGCTTTGGAGGGTTAAAGAAGCACCTTTCCACTATGCTGGACTTGTTCTTCTGCCAAAAAAATTAAAAATCACTCCTCATAAGCATCATTCTTTTAAATATTTTTCACAGAAAGAAAAAAAGAAAAACGGGGAAAAAAAACAGCACAAAAAAACTTCAAATACACAAAAACAAAAAACAAAACACAAGGATAAAAAACTAAAACTTAACAGCCCCTAAAAATATACATCCTCTACATAAAGAAAAAATAGGGTACTGTAAATCTTTATTGTTCCTACAAATTTCACCTAAGCTGAAACTGAGTTCCCACTTTGATGAATATTTTAATTCAGAATTTTGTTCAAAAATCTATTTTTCTAAATGAATATGCAGCACTTTTTGTTCTTTTTTTTTGTACATTGTACATTGCTTTTCTTCGTGCTGTTTATATGCTGTTGTCACAAGTTCTTTTGTTATACCAGAAACAATAAAACAATAAAAAAATAAAAAAAAATAGTTTTGCAGGTTTTATGCCACCTTTTCTTTTCTCCTAAATATAATTGTTTTTATGCATTCATGTGTCCTTGTTATTACCAATATTCATTAATTACTTTTCTCTACTGTAGATTCTTTAACTTTTGTATATATTATATATTTTTCAGAATACAAAGATATTTGCATAAAAAATTAGATTGTGCTACAGCCTTTAATTTGGGATAGATAAAAACTGATCATTTGGCATGAGATTTTGATTGCAGTTCAGTTCTATTCAATCTAAATAGCAGTACACAGAGCTGTAAATATAAGTGATGGAATGTTCTACATACCAAGCACCAGAGTGATGGCCAGCAGCAGCAGCAGCAGCATCAGGACCAGCATGCGGAGGGGGGTCATGTCGGAGGGATGTTGTTGGTCTCACTGATGTCGCACTGTTTATCAGCGAACACTTTACAATAAAAGGGTGTGGCTGAGTGCCAGGGGGAGGAGCTACTCTGTGTACAAATTTGATGCCAGTCTGCAGTCTAGACAGTGTGTAAGCTTAATTCCAAAAGTGACTCAGTGATGCGAGTGATCGGAGAGATTGCTGCCAATGTTACACAACCTGCAGTCAGATGCCCCGGACTAACATTACAAGGAAGGCTGAGAAATTTCCCCTTTAGCATTTCTCATTCTATTCCTTGGCACACAAGGTATTCACATGTCTCATTTTATCTCAAATCCCCAAAATAAGAGGATTAGGACACTCAGGAGAGTGGGAAGCCATGAAAAGCATTTGTTTACACCCCAGTAGTTAACTGCACATCCAAAACTGCTGCTTTATATAACAGACATAGATAGCCTTGTATTATAGAGCCATTTATTCCAAACTGTATACAGCTGTTTCTATACACTGCAATGATGACGACCAACAAGCCTATCAATAGGGGGCGCACGGGCGCCGCCCCCCCCCCCCCAAAGCTAGTGACAAAAAAATAAAAATAAATAAAGGCCCTTTAAAATATTTTAAAAAATAAAAAAGGTCCTTTTAAGTGCACTGTGTTCAGCCACCAGACACAGTACACTATGGACTATTTTTTGTTTGAACAACAGTTCTATCTTCAAGATAGGGGCGTGGCTATGGGGGCAAAGTATGCCCCGAGCCTGGCCAATTTATTTGTGGCCAAATGGGAGCAGGACATCATTGATGCCCATAATAGACCAGAGGTGATCTTATGGGCTAGGTATATATCAATGACGTCCTCCTCCTATGGCATGGCAGCGAGTCAGATCTGCTAGATTTTATGGCACTCCTCAATGAAAACAGTAGAGGCATCAAATTTAATTAGGAAGCGAGCTTGGAGGAAATCAATTTCCTTGATTTGACAATTGCAGGTAAAGAGGAGAGATTCATCACGTCCACTTATTTTAAGTCAACGGATAGCAGGCATGTACTGGCCATCGGGACTACTGGGAGTTTCCCGGTGGGCCGATGGCTCAGTGGGCCGGTTTCAGTGTCAGCCTGTCAAATTAGTGGCTGCTCGAAACGCGCAGCTATTAATTTGAGCACCGCTGTATTGCCCACGGCTAGGTATCGAGCTTACAAATGTAGCGCGGCGCACTTCGGATCTTTCCGCCCCCGTTCGGCTCTTTCCGGATATAGCACACATCTTCGGCCACCTCCGGCCCATGCTCGTCCTTTTCCACCCCCGCTCGGCCACCTTCGGTCCACGCTCGTCCTTTTCCTCCCCATTCGGCTCTTTCCGGATACGGCATACATTTCCGGCCCATGCTCGTCCTTTTCCGCCCCCGCTCGGCCACCTTTGGTCCACGCTCGTCCTTTTCCACCCCATTCGGCTCTTTCCGGATACGGCATACATCTCCGGCCCACGCGCGTCCTTTTCCGCCCCCGCTCGGCTCTTTCCGGACACGGCTTCCCCCCCCTCTCTGACAGCTCTTCGGCTTTGTCCAGCAAAACTCGGCTATCTCCGGCGGCCCCCGCGGTAACGGCCGCTTTGAATTTAAATGAACCAGGGCCACCCGTGCGATGTCCGGAGAGCAGCAAACAGGCAGAGAGGTGGACGAGGGAGGCCGGAGGATAACGGTGCTGCAGGAACCTGTCCAGGTAAAAATTTCAAAAAATATTGAAATGTGCCAAAAATAAGTGCAAAAAATATTTTCAGCATGCTTATAATTATCCAAACTATGTCCATGGTATGAAAGTGCAAAAGAATGTGCTAATTGGTCTCTTCGAATATGCAGAGCAAAAAAAAAAAAAAGAGCAAAAAATGCATTAAGAGGAAAGTGTCCCAGTGCAATAAAAAACTCTGGGTAGTGTGATAACACTTGTGCAAGGTGGAAGCAAGTGGGATCACACTGTGTTTTCTTGCACTGGGACACTTTACTCTTAGGCTACTTTCACACTGGGGTGGTGTGCCGTCGCTATTCGGGCGCTTTTTAACCCCCGCTAGCGACCAAAAAAAGGGTTACAACCGCCCGCAAAGTGGCGCTGCAGTGGCACTTTGCCGGCATTTCCCACTGATTATTGTCATATGACAAACTTACCTTTGAAGCAAAGCCCTCCAGCAGCATGCTGTCACTTTGCGTGCTCTTGCTGTGTGGATAGCTGGGCCATGATGACGTCACTCTCATGCAAGTGCACAGCATATTGTTTTTGTGCGTGTTTGCAAAATTAGAGTGGGCCGGTCTGGATGAAGTCCAGGGCCACATTTTTGTCCCAGTCCAGCCCTGACGGATAGAAACTCTTATATCTTAGACAGTTGCCATTATGAACTCTGGCTTAGAGCTGTACCCAATGGGCAGTTCACACGCTTGAGGCGTAATTGCACTGAGGTTGAGGTTTTTGATAATCAGGCAGCTGTCCTCTCCACTAGATTCAGAGAAAAGGGCTATGATTCACAAGTATTGTCCCGAGTAGTGAAGACGGTAAGGGACATGGACAGATCATCACATTTGTCAGATAAATCACGCCAGGCGGTGGATGACAAAATGTCTCTACCATTTATCACAATGTTTTCGGTACAGCACCGGAGTATTAGGAAACTTATCCAGAAGCACTGGCATTTATTAGGTAATGATGGGGTTTTAAAGAGTATATTACCAGCTAAACCGCAGGTAGTATTTAAGGGGGCATCCTCACTTGGGAACAGGATTGCTCCCAGTGTTCAGGATCCTCCGAAAATGAATAGGTGTTTTTTTCAAAATTTCACGGGTTACTTTCGGTGCAAGAGATGTCAGGTTTGCTCCCTTAATAGTTGTAAGGACAGAAAGATCTGTAAGTTTGTTTCAACTAGCACGTCTCGGGCCTTTGAAGTAGAACTTTTAATTACTTGTTCATCGGAGGGTGTGATTTACCTCATTCAATGCCCTTGTGGGTTACAATACGTGGGGAAGAACAAAAGGGCTCTCCAGTTAAGATTGAATGAACACATTTATAACATCAGAAAGGGCTTTAAAAATCATTCAATCTCTATACATTATGATGAGGTCCATCATAGAGATCTCTCTATCACGCTCTATATGGGGATAGTGTCAGGAACCATGAAACAGACAGGGACAGAAGTACAATCAAATCACACTTGTTTATTAATAAAAATAAAAAGGTAAATAGGAAAAAGCATAGTCAAGCATAGCCAGAGTCCAGTAGCCAGATCAGGTAGTCAGCCAGTCCAAAGTTCATAAACCAGATTGGGCAATCAGCCAGTCCAGACATCAGGGATCCAAGGAGAGCAACTGCAAACAGGATAGAAGCCAGGAGGGATGTCAGCAAGCCAGTCTTGAAACAAACAGCAGGAGATGGTTCCTAGTGATGTGACCAATGCGGAGGCAATGGAGAAGTGAAGTAGAAGGCTTTAAATATGCAGGTCAGATGAGCATCATCGGGAACAGCTGGTAATTGTGGAAAGAGAAGAGAGCGGGCAATTAGCCGACAGCTGAGCGGCCAGCCCAGAGGAGGAAGTGCTAAGCCAGCCCTGACAGTACCCCCCCCCCCAATGACCCCTCTCCCTCAGAGGGCCACCCAGGCTTGAGGGGAAACCATCTATGGAACTCGCGGAGGAGGACAAGGGCATGTACATCAGAGGATGAAACCCAGGAGCGTTCCTCCAGACCGTACCCTTTCCAATGCACCAGGTACTGTATGCGCCCACGAAACCTACGGAAGTCAACAATAGATTGTACCTCATACTCCTCATGGTTCTCAACCTGAATAGGGTGAGGACGTGGCACCGAGGTGGTAAATCGGTTACAGACCAACGGTTTCAATAAGGAGACAGGAAACACATTTGAGATGCGCATACTAGGAGGAAGGTCCAACGCGTAAGCTACTGGGTTAATCCTGCGAAGGATACGGAAAGGCCCAATAAACCGAGGTGCAAACTTCAGTGAGGGAACACGAAGCCGGAGGTTGCAAGATGACAGCCAGACCCTGTCCCCAACCTGGTAGAAAGGCGCAGGAAGGCGTCTGCCATCAGCATGGAATCTGTACCCATCATTAGCATGACGCAAAGTCTCCTGGATTTGAATCCAAGTGGAACGAAGACCACGGAGATGCTCCTCTAACGCAGGAATCCTCTGTGGAAAAAAACGAGTCAGCAACATGGAAAGTTGGAAACCATAATTTGCCATAAATGGAGACAATCGGGAGGCAGAATTCAAGGCACTGTTGTGAGCAAACTCTGCCCAAGGTAATAGGTCAGACCAGTTGTTATGATGGTCAGAAATATAGCAATGTAGTAATTGCTCCAAGGACTGATTGGCTCGTTCTGCAGCCCCATTAGACGCAAGCTGGATTCCCAACTGTGCACAAAAGGCTCGCCAGAACCGGGAGACAAACTGACTGCCCCTATCTGAGACAATCACCTTGGGTAGCCCATGTAAGTGAAAGATCTCCCGAGCAAAAATGGAAGCCAGTTCCTTAGAGGTGGGCAACTTCTTAAGTGGAATACAATGACACATCTTTGATAACCGGTCAACCACCATAAGGATAACAGTGTTGCCTAGGGAGTTGGGCAATTCCACAATGAAATCCATAGACAGGTGAGTCCAGGGCCTCTCTCCATTGGGTATGGGTTGTAGGAGGCCCAATGGAAGGTGTCCTGGAGTCTTACTCTGAGCACACACGGGACAGGCAACTACGAAGGCAGTAACATCAGCCCGTAGACTAGGCCACCAGAATTGTTGGGAGATAGCCAAAATGAGTTGATTCTTCCCAGGATGGCCAGCTGCCTTGGGAGAATGGTAAGTCTGGAGCACTGCAGTACGGAGACTCTCTGGGACAAAGCAGTGGTCACAAGGTTTATCAGGAGGAGCATGGACCTGAGCAGCAAGAATTTTGTCACCCAAAGGAGAAGTAAGAATGGCGCGAACCATAGCCAAGATACGATCAGGAGGAATCATAGGAACCGGAACCGACTCCGACTTGGAAGTGGAGGAAAATTGTCGTGACAAGGTATCAGTCCTTACATTCTTAGTACCGGGTAAGAATGAGACAATGCAATTAAAGCTTGACAAGAAAAGAGCCCATCGCGCCCTTCTGGGAGAGAGTCGCTTAGCCTCAGACAAGAATGTAAGATTCTTATGGTCAGTAAGAATAAGAACGGGCACAGTGGTACCTTCAAGGAGATGTCTCCATTCTTTCAGGGCTAAAATGATTGCCAACAGCTCTCTGTCACCAATCTCATAATTGCATTCAGCAGGTGACAATTTCTTGGAAAAGTAACCACACGGATGCATAGCGCTCTCAGAGTTAGGACGTTGAGACAGAAGGGCGCCAACTCCAGTCTCAGAAGCATCAACTTCTGGGATAAAAAGCAACGTACAGTGGTGTGAAAAAGTGTTTGCCCCCTTCCTCATTTCCTGTTCCTTTGCATGTTTGTCACACTTAAGTGTTTCGGAACATCAAACCAATTTAAACAATAGTCAAGGACAACACAAGTAAACACAAAATGCAATTTGTAAATGAAGGTGTTTATTATTAAAGGTGAAAAAAAATCCAAACCATCATTGCCCTGTGTGAAAAAGTGATTTCCCCCCTTGTTAAAACATACTATAACTGTGGTTGTCCACACCTAAGTTCAATTTCTATAGCCACACCCAGGCCTGATTATTGCCACACCTGTTCACAATCAAGGCATCACTTAAATAGGAGCTGCTTGACACAGTAAGGTCCACCAGAAGATCCTTAAAAGCTACACATCATGCCGAGACCCAAAGAAATTCAGGAACAATTGAGAAAGAAAGTAATTGAGATCTATCTCTCTGGAAAGGGTTATAAAGCCATTTCCAAAGCTTTGGGAATCCAGCGAACCACAGTGAGAGCCATTATCCACAAATGGCGAAGACATGGAACAGTGGTGAACCTTCCCAGGAGTGGCCGGCCGCCCAAAATTACCCCAAGAGCGCAGCGACGACTCATCCAAGAGGTCATCCAAGGAGAAAACCACTGCTGAGCAAAAAGAACATCAAAGCTCGTCTCAATTTCTCCACAACACATCTTGATGATCCCCAAGACTTTTGGGACAACATTCTGTGGACCGATGAGACAAAAGTGGAACTCTTTGGAAGGTGTGTGTCCAAGTATATCTGGCGTAGAAGGAACACTGCATTTCATAAAAAGAACATTATACCAACAGTAAAATATGGTGGTGGTAGTGTGATGGTCTGGGGCTGTTTTGCTGCTTCAGGACCTGGAAGACTTGCCGTGATAAAAGGAACTATGAATTCTGCTGTCTACCAAGAGATCCTGAAGGAGAATGTCCGACCATCTGTTCGTGTACTCAAGCTGAAACGAACTTGGGTTCTGCAGCAGGACAATGATCCTAAACACACCAGCAAGTCCACCACCGAATGGCTGAAGAAAAACAAAATGAAGACTTTGGAGTGGCCTAGCCAAAGTCCTGACCTGAATCCTATTGAGATGTTGTGGTATGACCTTAAAAAGGCCGTTCATGCTCGAAAACCCTCTAATGTAACTGAATTAGGACAATTCTGCAAAGATGAGTGGGCCAAAATTCCTCCAGGACGGTGTAAAAGCCTCATTGCACGTTATCGCAAACGCTTGGTTGCAGTTGTCGCTGCTAAGGGTGGCCCAACCAGTTATTAGGTTTAGGGGGCAATCACTTTTTCACACAGGGCCATGATGTTTTTTTTTTTTTTTCACCTTTAATAATAAACACCTTCATTTACAAATTGCATTTTGTGTTTACTTGTGTTGTCCTTGACTATTGTTTAAATTGGTTTGATGTTCCGAAACACTTAAAGAGGAGCTGCACAAAAAAAAAAAATATTAAAAGCCAGCAGCTACTAATATTGCAGCTGCTGACTTTTAATAATATCACACTTACCTGTCCCAGGTTCCAGCGATGTCGGCGGCAGATGACGAGCGATCGCTCGTCTCGCTGCAGCCACCGCCGCCATCCTCTGTCAGGGAATCGGGAAGTGAAGCAAGAGGGCTTCACTGCCCGGTTCCCTACTGCGCATGCGCGAGTCGCGCTGCGCTGGTTCCCCGCTGTGTCTCTGGGAACTGTGTGTTTCCCAGAACACAACGGGGGCGGAGCCATGCGGCGGTGGGCGGAGCCATGCGGCGGTCTGGCCGGAAGTGGGTGCAGTTACCTGGATTATCCAGGTAACTGCACCCCCCTCCCCCCAGAAAGGTGCCGATTGTGGCACCGGAGGGGGGAGGGATAATACTAGCGGAACTTCCCCTTTAGGGTGAAGAACCGCTTTAAGTGTGACAAACATGCAAAGGAACAGGAAATGAGGAAGGGGGCAAACACTTTTTCACACCACTGTAGGATCAGGATGTGCCAACACAGGAGCAGAAACAAAGGCAGCCTTGAGAGTCTCAAAGGCCTTAATGGACTCCAGAGACCAACTCTGTGGGTTACCGTCCTTTCTGGTCATATCAGTCAGAGGCTTGACCAGAGACGAGAAGTTACGAATAAACTTCCGATAGTAGTTGGCAAAGCCCAGGAAACGCTGCAGAGGACGTAAACCCATGGGTCGAGGCCACTGTAGGACTGCCGACAGTTTCTCTGGGTCCATCGAAAAACCAGCAGTGGAAATGACATAGCCCAGGAATGTAACCTGTTCACGATGGAACTCGCACTTCTCCAGTTTACAATAGAGATTGTTCTCCCTTAGTTTCTGAAGTACACGACAGACATCTGTGTGGTGGCTCTTTAGGGACCTGGAAAATATGAGGATATCATCGAGATAAACCACCACACACAATTGCAACAAATCTCGGAGGACATTGTTAATAAATTCCTGGAAAACTGCCAGGGCATTACAAAGGCCAAAAGGCATTACCAGGTATTCATAATGGCCTGTCCTGGTATTAAACGCAGTTTTCCACTCGTCGCCCTCCTTAATGCGCACGAGATTGTATGCCCCTCTCAGGTCAAGCTTTGTGAAAACTGTTGCTCCCTTGAGGCGGTCAAATAATTCTGTAATCAATTGAATCGGGTAGGCATCCTTAATCGTGACACGATTGAGACCCCTATAATTTATACAAGGTCTCAGTTCACCGCTCTTCTTTTTCACAGAGAAGAAACCAGCACCAGCAGGAGACGAGGACTTGCGGATGAAACCTTGAGAAAGTGCGTCAGCAACATACTCCTCCATGGCCTTATCCTCCAAGACTGACAAAGGTTAAACCCGGCCACAAGGAGGTATGGCACCAGGTAGAAGGTCAATTGCGCAATCATAAGGCCGGTGTGGAGGCAAACTACCGGCTTGACCCTTATCAAAGACATCGCCAAAATCACGGTACTCCTCCAGCAGGGAGGGGAGTGAAGTGGTGCACAGGACCTTGGATACCTTCAGGAAGCATGTCTCACTGCATAGTGGTGACCAGGAGAGAACCTCAGCACGGAGCCAATCAAAAGAGGGGTTGTGCCTCTGTAATCAAGGATAACCAATAACCAGCGGAAATCTGGGTGAGGAAATAACTTGGAATTGGATTATCTCATGGTGAAGAGCAAAAAATAGATAAGATTGCGCTATGGACAAATTCCACCCGTTTGCCACACAGGCAAGGGAAAAAAAATTATATATAGTGAAATAAAGATAAATCAAAATGAACTTAAGGGGTTAAAGCTGCCTGTGCTTGAGACCTGTCCCTAAGAATAGGAACAGGTTAGAAATCTAAAATATAAATTAAGCTTTGGCGCTAAAACCTTTTTGTGCACTGTGAATACTAAAATCATATATGAGTGTGAGATGATCTATTATCTCTGTTGGTGCTCTGGAGAATTTAAAACAAATTGCGGTGGAAACCTCTTAAAACCACTATATACGTGATGTTAAAATGCGTGAAAAAAGAAAAGAGGATGTATGTCTGTTGATTTACACCTCAAAAATGCACATATGTATTGGAAAAGTGGTGGATCAATCACATAAAAACAATTAAGAATACTACTGTGCTCGGTAAAAAAAAAAAAAAAAAAAAAACATACATAAACCAATATCTGAAAAATCATATGCAATATGTTCAAAGTGATAATCAAAAAACGTTTTGTGAAAGTACCCAGAAAAAATAATAATAATAGTGACAAAAAATCTTATAATGTCCAACAGAAATTTTCAAAGTCGCATCAACTGGTTGCTGGAAAAACGCATGGAACTTTCATCAAATGAGGAAGGTAGAGTAAAGTGACTAGTGCAGAAGGGTTAAATGCATTCCTCTCCGGTGCGCCACTCTGTGTTAGGAAAAAGGTATCTATATGTGCTCACCAGACAAAAAACCCTCAATGGGTTAATCGAGCAGCCACAGTATAAGCCACTGTGCAGCTTTCTTTGGGCTCTGCTTCTGCTATGCTGGGGAGATGCTTTACACTTTTCCTTCCACAGGTAGTCCGTTTAGCAATTATGCCTCCTCTGCTGCCATTTCCAACGACGTCTCCTCTCTACGTCCTCAGACGTAGAGAGGAGACGTCGTTGGAAATGGCAGCAGAGGAGGCATAATTGCTAAACGGACTACCTGTGGAAGGAAAAGTGTAAAGCATCTCCCCAGCATAGCAGAAGCAGAGCCCAAAGAAAGCTGCACAGTGGCTTATACTGTGGCTGCTCGATTAACCCATTGAGGGTTTTTTGTCTGGTGAGCACATATAGATACCTTTTTCCTAACACAGAGTGGCGCACCGGAGAGGAATGCATTTAACCCTTCTGCACTAGTCACTTTACTCTACCTTCCTCATTTGATGAAAGTTCCATGCGTTTTTCCAGCAACCAGTTGATGCGACTTTGAAAATTTCTGTTGGACATTATAAGATTTTTTGTCACTATTATTATTATTTTTTCTGGGTACTTTCACAAAACGTTTTTTGATTATCACTTTGAACATATTGCATATGATTTTTCAGATATTGGTTTATGTATGTTTTTTTTTTTTTTTTTTTTTTTTTTTTTTTTTTTTTTTTTACCGAGCACAGTAGTATTCTTAATTGTTTTTATGTGATTGATCCACCACTTTTCCAATACATATGTGCATTTTTGAGGTGTAAATCAACAGACATACATCCTCTTTTCTTTTTTCACGCATTTTAACATCACGTATATAGTGGTTTTAAGAGGTTTCCACCGCAATTTGTTTTAAATTCTCCAGAGCACCAACAGAGATAATAGATCATCTCATGGTGAAGAGCCCCTACGGCCATGGACAACGGAACCGTCTCATAAGTCACATGGGCAGGCTGTAAAGGTCTCCCGTCAAGAGCCTCAATGGCAAGTCGAGTGTCACGCAGCTGCAGCGGAATCGAGTGATGCGGAAACAAATGCAGCATCAATGAACAGGCCTGCATCTCCAGAGTCGATTAGCGCCTGTATCTTGATGGACGACTCAGCCCAAGAAAGGGTGACCAAAACCAGGGGCTTATCCTTCTGGATAACTGGGGACGAAACAACGCCACCTAAGGTCTGTCCATGACAGGACCTCAAGGTTTGGGCGTTCCCTGGACGGGTAGGACAAGACTTCCAAACGTGACCTGCCTGGCCACAATAAAGGCACAATCTCTCCCTCCTCCTAAAGGCTCTCTCATCCACAGAGAGACGTGTGAAGCCCAGGTGCATGGGTTCATCTTCACTGACCAACTCGGTACCAGATGGCATGGGAGGTGAGGGAGGCATGGGTGGGACTACAAAGCTCGGAGACAAACGTACAGGAGGCTTCTGCAAGCGCTCCTTAAGAGAAAGTCTTTCTCTGAGTCTGGAGTCAATGAGGATGGCAAACGAGATCAAGCTCTGCAACTCAGTGGGCAGTGGCGTAACTAGAACCTTCAGGGCCCCGATGCAAGAAACCATGAAGGGCCCCCCTGAACCCCAGCCAGGGCCCTTCCCTCAGAGTCCGGCGGTGGAACTCCAGGGCATGGTCACAGGTATGACCTTTGTGAGCCCTGTAGTTCCACCACTGGTATCAGTAGTTTTTTTTATTATTATTTTTTTAATTTTTAGGTGCCCCATTGGGGGACTGTCCCTAGGCAGGATGGGGCAACCGTCCCCAGAAGAGATGAGGTCCTTTTCTCCAGGGCAGATGAAGTTAGGGGAGGGAGGATGACTCTGGTTGGGGAGAACAGACATCGGACTGAGCGGCAATGCATGGAGCAGGAGAGAGGTACTCTGAGGAGCCGGCTGAGGACACAGGTCATGCGGGGAATGCACAACTAAATGAGCAGCCAGTGCGATAGTTGAGCATGGAGCTCTGCTAGTCACCCGTGTGCACGGTGCACTGGTACCCCTAGCTGCCTATACTGCTGCCGGCCATATGTAGAGGGGGCTGCATGGGCCCCCTGTATCACAGGGCCCGGTTGCGGTCGCGACTGCTGCACCCCCTATAGTTACGCCCCTGTCAGTGGGTATATCTCGGGCTGCTATCTCATCCTTGATGGAATCCGAGAGACCATGAGAAAAAGCAGCCACGAGGGCCTCATTGTTCCAAGCAACCTCTGCTGCCAGAGTACGGAATTCAATGGCGTAGTCGGCAACAGTTCTCCTACTCTGATGGACATGAGGCACTTGGCAGCAGAAGCGGAGCGTGCAGGAACGTCAAAAACCCTTTTAAAGGAGGCCACAAACTGAGGGTAACTTAAGACAACAGGTTTTTGCGTCTCCCATAGAGGGTTAGCCCAGGCCAAGGCTCTCTCAGAAAGCAAAAATATCACGAAACCTACTTTGCTTCTGTAAACAAGAGATGGCCTGGGTATATCGCTTAAAACCTATGCACCTTTTGGCTTGAATGTAGATACCGATGTTAACGCATTTATCAATAATTCCTGATTGTTTTCCGTTATCTACATTCAAGCCTTGTTTATGGTTGCTAAGCTGCTATCTCTTCATGCTGTACAATTATGAGTAGGATTGATAATTTTTTGGGGGATGGGTGGGTATTTTTGGTTGTCAAGTGCAAAATCTGTATGCACCATTGGTTATATATACTGTATGAAAAAAAAAAAAAATATATATATATATATTGTTTGTGAATTGTACTATTGACCTTCGTTGTGAGCCTGCACACCTCATGGATCAATTATCCATAGTAGAGCAATTTAGTTTTTTTAACTTGTTGACAATCTGGCTGTTACAGCTTGTTGCCTTTTATGAAGTTGATATGAAAAAAGTTTTTATTTATCTTATTTGTAGTTTTATTCATTTAGTTTTATTAAATGACTAGTTATTTTGGTTCATTTGTGTGGGTTGGATAATTTTTATACTATCCACTGGGTTTAGCTCTGCTTCAATGCTGAGTGTGTCAACATTACACACATAGGATGTATTTCCGGTGTGTGTGTGATAGGATGATATCTTATGCCGCGTACACACGATCGGACTATCCGGCGGACAAACAGCCGGACTTTGCAGCTGAGGTCCGCCGGACTTTCCGAACAAGCAGACCTGCCCACACACGACCGGACTTTTCCGGCGGACAACCCGCCAGACTTTTGAAATGAACGGACTTGCCCACACACGGAGAAATTTTGAACGTGGCTCCAGGAAGCTGGGACTAACAAAGGATGTGAATGTCGCCGCCTTCATCTGTGAGATTGACACCTCACTAACCCTGTCGCCTGGTATGGATTTAAAGGGGAACCCCTACGCCGAAAAAACGGTGTGGGGGTCCCCCCAAAGTCCATAGCAGACCCTTATCCGAGCACGCAAGCCCGGCTGGTCAGGAAAAGGGATGGGGACGAGCGGGCAGCCCCCCTCCTGAGCCATACCAGGCCGCGTGCCCTCAACATGAGGGGGTGCTTTGGGGAAGGGGGGCACATGCGGCCCCCCCACCCCAAAGCACCTTGTCCCCATGTTGATGAGGACAAGGGCCTCTTCCCGAATACCCTGGCCGCTGGTTGTCGGGGTCTGCGGGTGGGGGGCTTATGGGAATCTGGGAGCCGCCTTTAATAAGGGGGCCCCCCGAGATACCGCCCCCCACCTATGTGAATGAGTATGGGGTACATTGTACCCCTACCCATTCACCTGGTGAAAAAAGTGTAAATAAAAAAACAATAATTAATAATTAATTTATTAGACAGCTCCGGTGATCTTCTTCCATCTCGGGGGATCTTCTCGCTGGACTCCTCTGCTATCTTCTGCTAGCTCTTTTACTAGCGGAGGAGCTCAGCTTTCTTCTTCGTCGCCGCCGCCGCCGTCCGGGGGTGTTCTTCCGACTTCGGAGTCTTGTCCCACTCTTCGAGGGTCTTGTCCCGCTCTTCGGTTCTTCTTGCCCGGCCTCCGCTATCTTCTTATAGCTCTTTTACTAGCGTTGGCTTGGTCTTCTGTCGCCACCGCCGCCTTCTTCTCTTCTCTTCTTCTTCAACTTTGCGATGTTGACACGATGCTCTCTATGGACGCAATGGCAGGGATGTGTTGTGCGGCGACTTATATAGGGACAATGGGTGGGGTCATCGGGTGATGTCACATGGTGACTCCGCCCCTTATGATGTCACAGTCACAGAGGATGCTGGGAATGTGACATCATAAGGGGCGGGATCACCATGTGACATCACCTGGTGACCCGCCCCTTGTCCCTATTTAAGTCGCCGCACGTGTCCCTCCCATTGCGGCCAGAGAGAGTGTAGTTTCAACATCGCTAGGAAGAAGAAGAAGAGAAGATATGAAGGTGGCGGCGACAGAAGACTGGGACAACTCTAGTAAAAGAGCTATAAGAAGATAGCGGAGGCCCGGCAAGAACCGAAGAGCGGGACAAGACCCTGAAGTGGGTGACTGAGGACTCCATTAGGGAGCACCGCACCTCCCTCCACATGCTGCAGGTGCGGGTGAGGGCGCTGGAGTCCCGGGCGGAGGACAGTGAGAACCAGAGCAGGAGGAACAACCTCCGTGTGGTGGGCCTGCCTGAGGGAGCGGAGGGACAGGACCTGGTGACCTTCACAGAACATCTCCCCGCACCCTCCTACCATTTTCTCCTCATTACGCGGTGGAGAGAGCCCACAGGATGCCCTCTGTGCGGGGCCCGCCTGGTGCGCCCCCTCGCACCTTTATCCTTCACCTGTTAAACTTCAGGGATCGAGACCTGGTCCTTAGCGAGGCAAGAAAGGTCCCTGAGCTCCGGTTTGCCAATGCACGCCTTATGCTGTTCCCAGATTACTCTGTGGGGACTAAGAGGCAGAGGAGGACCTTCGATCAAGTTAAGGCCCAGCTGCGCTCCAAAAACATCAAGTACAGCATGCTGTTCCCCGCCCGCCTCCGGGTGGTGGATGGAGAGTCTACTCGCTACTTTACTTCACCGGAGGAGGCCTCACAGTGGCTGGACACTTTACCTAGACCCCGATAATTATATTGTTCTACTCATCCTGTGACTTTGATATTGCTCCTTGATGTCTCCCGCCCTCCCCCCTTCCCCTTGTAGGGCTGCAGGCGCTCTATGGCGGCTGCTCATGTATGACTACTCCTGCACTTTGCCTCCCTCCAGTTTTACTACTAAGTACTGTGTGACCATGCCCCTGTCGGGCTGATGGAGTTTACTCCCTCACGCAGCATTGTCGAGAGCGGGTGGTCATGACTGCTTACGCTGCCCGCTCTTATATGCCATACCCTGTGGAGAGACTTTCCCCTGACTGATCTGCGGTGGCCCGTGCCCACCCCCCTTTTTTTTCTCTCTTCTACGCACGCTGATATCATGCTCTATCTCAGGGATATGCAATTAGCGGACCTCCAGCTGTTGCAAAACTACAAGTCCCATCATGCCTCTGCCTCTGGGTGTCATGCTTGTGGCTGTCAGAGTCTTGCTATGCCTCATGGGACTTGTAGTTCTGCAACAGCTGGAGGTCCGCTAATTGCAAATCCATGCTCTATCTGAACTGGCTGCCGAGCAGAAGATATTGGTATTGACCCGAAGGGTGGTGGGGGGTGATGTGTGGGGGGGGGGATGGGAGGGTGGTCGCCCTATGGCACGGGAGCCTGCCTGGACGTGGAGCGACACAGAGAATGGTGCAGTAAAACCTGAACATAAACAGTTCCCATTCTAAGTATGTGCCCTTGCCACATATGGTTCTGTCTGCTGGTTTTCTAATTTACATTTTCCAGTTTGGGGTTGGTGGCTCGCGGCCCGTAGTGACTGCAAAAACTTTGCCTACAGCACCACCTCAGGCAGCCCTTTGGTTTTCTCTGCACCCCGTAGGAGATTCACCTGATTTTCTCCAGTTGAGCTAGGTTCTGGTTTAGGGAATGGGCACTCCGAGTTCCCCAATGGCTGTGCAGGGTGGGGGGTGGGTTCTATGGGTTGGTTTGTTATAATGTGATGTACATGCTGGAACGCTTTTACTGTGGTACTTTTCTTCTTCTTTCACGTATTGTTGTTATGCATGGGGTGTTAATGTGCTGATCCATAAATCCTTGACATATGACCTATTGGATGTGAAAGTGGACCCGGGGGGCAGGTATGTGATACTACATGCAGTCATTGACATGGTAGAAATGGAAATTTTGGGCCTTTATATCCCACCGCCAGCCACTACCGCCCTTTTGGCTGACGAACACAGGTACTGCTCCAGAACATAGTGTGTGGGATACATTCAAGGCGTACATCAGGGTATCGTAACAATTCTCTATAGTCAGGACCCAACACGACTCTGCAATCACTCTGGCAGAAGCGGAGGCTTCCGTGCAAAAACTGGAAGCATGTTATGCTTCCACTCAAAACCCTGTCACCTATCTTGACATGCAGGCAGCGTACATGGAGGTAATGCTCCTTCGGGTGTCAAGGGCTTAAAAAACAAAACAAAAAAAAAAAACAAAAAAAAAAATACAAAAAAAAAAAAAACAACAATTGGCACAGACGCACTGTTTTTTTGAGCAAGGGGGCAAGACCGTCCGTCTTCTGGCCTGGTTGGCTAGAGAGCAACAGCCTATTACTTCCAATGCCCGTATTCGGGATTCGGACGGAATGGTGCTGGTGGACCCCTCACTCATAAATGCTTCGCTTCATATTACAGTGATCTTTATTGCATTTATTGCATTATTTCTTTGACAATGATCATGCCGAACCAACTCCACCACCAATAGACCAGCTTTCAAAGTGGGGGTTCTGGAAACAATCTCTACATGCCTTAGATGGACTCCGTATACCACACTGCTACACTTCTGCCTCCCTTGCCACAAGTCAGAGGAAAGAGCTTCACATCTTCTCAGATGCATCTGCTGAGGCCATAGCAGCTGTCGCTTACCTTGAAGTAAGGGATTAGTCTAATAAAGCCCACATAGCTTTCCCAAACAGAAACCCTACGTTAGCACCTAAGCCTAAACACACGATTCCAGGTTTGAACTTTGTGGGACTGCTAGGGTTGCCACCTTTTCTTCAAGCCAAACCCGAACATTTTCACGGCGCATGGCAATTTTTTTGTAGTACACGCTATAGGATTGTAAAATACCTTGGGTTACCCCAAAAAGAGTAATGAAGTGTGCTACAGTGAACAGTTGCTATAGCCAAATTGCATTAAAAAAGTGGGGGGACTTAAAGGGGCATGATTAAATAAAACAAAAGCATTTAGTGTACCCTTAAAATATGATTCGATTAATAAAAGAAATGCGAGTGAAAATAGCCTACCTTAAAAGTGGACACCGTCAGCCAGTAGAGCAGTGGACGGTGTCAGTAGGGCAGTGGACGGTGTCAGTAGGGCAGAGGACTGTAAATATGGATGATGTCTGGGGAGTGGAGAACAGTATATATGGGGGGACTGTATATATGGATAGTGTATGGAGGGGGGGGGGGGTGTATGTATAGTGTATGGTGGGGGGAGGGGTGTGTGTAAATTGTGTCAGTAGAGCAGTGGACGGTGTCAGTAGGGCAGAGGACTGTATATATGGATGCTGTCTGGGGAGTGGAGAACAGTATATATGGGGGGGACTGTATATATGGATAGTGTATGGTGGGGGGTGTATGGTGGGGGGAGGGGTGTGTGTAAATGGTGTCAGTAGGGCAGTAAATGGTATCAGTAGGGCAGAGGACGGTGTCACCCGGTGAAAACTGTATATATGGATGCTGCCTGGGGGGTGGAGAACAGTATATATGGGGGGGACTGTATATATGGATAGTGTATGGAGGGGGGTGTGTGTAAATGGTGTCAGTAGAGCAGTGGACGGTGTCAGTAGGGCAGTAAATGGTATCAGTAGGGCAGTGGACGGTGTCAGCAGGGCAGAGAACGGTGTCAGCAGGGCAGAGAACTGTATATATGGATGTTGTCTGGGGAGTGGAGAACAGTATATATATATGGATAATGTATGGAGGGGGGTGTGTGTAAATGGTGTCAGTAGGGCAGAGGACGGTGTCAGTAAAGCAGTGGACGGTGTCAGCAGGGCAGAGGACAGTGTCACCCGGTGAGAACTGTATATATGGATGCTGTCTGGGGAGTGGAGAACAGTATATATGGGGGACTGTATATATGGATAGTGTATGGAGGGGGGTGTATGTATAGTGTATGAAGGGGGGTGTATGTATAGTGTATGGTGGGGGGAGGGGGTGTATGGTGGGGAGAGGGGTGTGTGTAAATGGTGTCAGTAGGGCAGTAAATGGTATCAGTAGGGCAGAGGACGGTGTCACCCGGTGAAAACTGTATATATGGATGCTGCCTGGGGGGTGGAGAACAGTATATATGGGGGGGACTGTATATATGGATAGTGTATGGAGGGGGGTGTGTGTAAATGGTGTCAGTAGAGCAGTGGACGGTGTCAGTAGGGCAGTAAATGGTATCAGTAGGGCAGTGGACGGTGTCAGCAGGGCAGAGAACGGTGTCAGCAGGGCAGAGAACTGTATATATGGATGTTGTCTGGGGAGTGGAGAACAGTATATATATATGGATAATGTATGGAGGGGGGTGTGTGTAAATGGTGTCAGTAGGGCAGAGGACGGTGTCAGTAAAGCAGTGGACGGTGTCAGCAGGGCAGAGGACAGTGTCACCCGGTGAGAACTGTATATATGGATGCTGTCTGGGGAGTGGAGAACAGTATATATGGGGGACTGTATATATGGATAGTGTATGGAGGGGGGTGTATGTATAGTGTATGAAGGGGGGTGTATGTATAGTGTATGGTGGGGGGAGGGGGTGTATGGTGGGGAGAGGGGTGTGTGTAAATGGTGTCAGTAGGGCAGAGGGGTGTGTGTTTGGTGGGGGGGAGGGAGGTGTATGTATAATGTATGGTGGGGGGAGGGGGTGTATGTATAGTGTATGGTGGGGGTTGTATGGTGAGGGGGAGGAGAGGTGAGAGTTCTTTGAAAACCTGACGATGAAAAGAAAAAAAAAAAAAAAAAAAAAAAAAAAAAAAACTTACCTTACAAGCTTGGCTGCAGTCCCAGCGCGATCTCTGCACACATTCCAGAGCAGCAGGGAATGGAGAGGCTCCGCCCACCTCTTTGTCCCTTCTACAGCCAGCCAGGGGATTGGAGGAGAGCACCATGGAGGCTCCGCCTCTGCCTCTGTGTCCCGACTCCCGTCCTGTACTCAGAGTCTCAGACAGCTAAACAGGAGCAGAAATGAAGCGCTACGCCGCTGCAGACTCCGAAACTGAGGAGACACGGCCGCGCAGGAAGGGAACCACTGACGGGTCTTAAATGAATAATGTGCCCGGGTCTCAGAGACCCGGGCACATGTTTCAAAACCCGTAATGTCCGGGTGAATCCCGGACAGGTGGCAACCCTAGGGACTGCGCTAGCTGTAGAAAAAGCAGATTTCATACTGTGCGAGCTAGACATTCAGATAGATAACATCAGATTCTACACAGACAGCAAAGTTGTTCTGGGCTACACATAAAACCAGACTAAACATTTCTATGTCAGCAACCATGTAGAGAATCAGGAAATCTAAACTTGAACAATGGCATTAGGTTTCATCTGAAATCAACCCTGCAGATCATGCCACCAGGTCAGTGTCTGCAAGAGTCTTTGCAAATTCATCTTGGTTAACAGGTCCTGAATTCCTGCTGGATCATCCAGAAGAAACTTCAGCTGTCTTCAGTCTTCTAGAACTTGACAAAGATCCAGAGACTACAACTATCATTACCCCAGATACTCTTCTTACCCAGAATCTTGGGTCTGTTCCTGTTCCACCTGGAAACTTTAAAGCAGGAAATTTGTGCTGTGACCAGTAGAAGCGAGTACAACACCTCGCCAACTGCTTCTGGAATCATTCGAAGATGGAGTATCTTTCTACTCTGCAAGGATGCAGGAAATGGCAACGGCTTGACCCTAACATACAAGTTGGAGATCTCATTCTGCTTAAGGACCAGCAAGCTGAAAAAAATCGAATGGCCCATGGGACTTATTGTAAAGGGTGTTCCTAGTGATGACGGTAAGGTACATAAAGGTGGAGGTGATGGTTTCAAGACAAGGGACTGTAAAGACTTTCATCAGACCTATCACGGAACTCATTTTGCTCTTACCCTTTGGAGAATGAACTGGTTTGTGTGCACTGCTGTGACTTCAAGAAGAAAGTGCATTGGACTTTAGTTGACATATC
This sequence comes from Lithobates pipiens, assembly GCF_037356315.1. NCBI lineage: Eukaryota > Metazoa > Chordata > Amphibia > Anura > Ranidae > Lithobates > Lithobates pipiens. The sequence continues at coordinate 1,135,960 of NW_027507754.1, read as the reverse complement.
TTGAAGCCTTGAATTAAGTTATTGTTATTGCATTATATGCATGTTCTTTTTGTCTTTCAGGTCTTTAAGCCATCTAACAAAATTACACTGTTTGTTATTTGCAGTTGCATAACTACCGTTCTGATGTATATAGTGACATTTACCATGCCAGATTGGGAGTGTGCTGCTCCAACGGGCATAGAATTTATATAGACTGTTTTCCTAACCATTTTCTATGGACCTTTATATTTCGTTCACATGCTGCCATCTAGTGACCCTTTTGTGGTAATGCACTTGTTTTCTTATGTTCTTTTTCCCTTATGTTATGACACACTTCCTTTAGTATGTAAGGCTCCACCCTTCTTCCTGAGTTTGTACTTCCTGCATCATGAATGCAGCTACAAGCCACATGTAGCAGGGCACATGTATTTTGCATTGTAAGCTGCAGACAATATCTTTTGACCGCATAAATACTACAACCTATTCATCTGTTTGTATCCTGTCATCTGCTATAACCTGATGTTCAGAATAAAAGCATCTTGTGGGTGGAATTGGCATTTGGCAAGTTTAAACTATCTGATGAGGATTGTCCTCAGTGATTACATCTTATACAGGTCAGGCATAGAGGTTTCACAAGGGATAGTCCCTTCACAACATTTGGAGTAAGAATACACACATTTAATCATTTGATCGCCCCTGATGCTAACCCCTTTCCTGCCAGTGTCATTTATATGGTGACGGTGCATTTTGTGTGTAGCACTGATCACTGTATTGGTGTCACTGGTCCTCAAAAAGTGTCACTTAGTGTCAGGTTTGTCCACCGCAATGTCACAGTGCTGCTAAAAATAAAAAAATAAATATATAGCTGATTGTCGCCATTACTAGTAAAAAAAAAAAAAAAAAATAAAGTCCATAAATTTATTCAATAATTTGTAGACGCGATAACTTTTGGGCAAACCAATCAATATACGGTTATTGGGATTTTGTTTTACCAAAAATACAAAAAAAAACTTTTCTTCAAAATTCTCGATCAAACACCACCAAAAGAAAGCTCTATTTGTGGGGAAAAAGGACGTTTTATTTGGGTACAGTGTCACATGACCGTGCAATCGTCAGTTAAAGCAACACAGTTCTGTATTGCAAAAATTGGCCTGGTCGGGAAGGGGGTGAAACCTTCTGGGGGTGAAGTGGCTAAGGATGGTTTTTCAGTTTGATAGAACCACTACTTTTGAACTAGTTATTCTCTGTCCAAAAAGTGCACCTCCCCCGTTCCTGAATTATATCCCTTTACCTTAATGTGGTTGAAAAGGCATGCCATAAACAAACAGTCACCATGTGTAGAGAGATGACCAGGTGCTTCCTCCATTTTTGGAAATGTTTTATGAGAAAATGTCAGAATTTCTTTCAGTGTGATCAATTATATATTGAAAATATAAAAAAAGGATCAGTTGCTTTTAAAATATACCAAAGTATAAATCTAATTGGTGTATAAATTCAATCATTTTATTAAGATAATTACATATATACATCTTTATTTTTAAAAGTCATTTTATCTTCAGTATCGACATTTTATTTTTGTACAAAACCCACAGGTACATATACATAGCCCTAAACATTGAAAGAACAGAAACAAAAAAAAACAAAAAAAAAAAAACACATGAATATTCGATAATATAGGAAACATGCTCCTTACCAATTAACCCACAAACCCACATATGAAAACAAAAATCATATTGTCAATAGAAATTAAATATATTTATAGAGATCTATATTTACCATATTTTACACCTTTTGCCACATTTTCTTTAAGAAAAAAAAACCCCTGAAAAAAGCAAGACCGTTTCCATGTTGTGTGGTTCCCCCAAGACAGAAGGGTTGTCAATCAAATTGGCCTCCACAAAAGAAAACAAAACCATACCAAGACATTTTCAACTGCTTACAGATATTCATATAGAAAAGTTTAGGATCTCTGCAGAGAAAGTTCTGGGGCCTTGTACCAATAGCAGTAGACCTTGTAACCAGAACACAGTGGAGTTCCACAGTCTTTGGGATATCTACAGATTGTAACTTGAAACATTTTGTGGCTTAGGATACAACGTGTGCCGACGTTCACAAGAAGCCGGGTGAGGTTTCCAGGTAAGAAAGTGTTTGCAGTGCTAGAAAATTATGGATGAGTAGACGGCATTATAGGATTTATTTTGCAAGCTTGGCCATCTTGAACATTCGTAGTGGCAGCATGCCCTCGACCCAGGTATTGGGTGAGGCCATCATCTTCTCCCACATTGTCGCTTCTTCATGGGTGGAGTCCATCCAGTCTACAGCTGTCCCGTAACTTTTTCCTATGAATAAAAAGCACAATATAATGGGTGAATTCAGTTTCAACACCAACTTATACTAAAATGTAAAAAGGTTTAGCTTCAACGCCTTGGAGAAGGTCACAGATTAGCAGCTATCATCTGCTACTTCTCACATAGCCATCTGATAAAGATTGCCATTCATAAAAAAAGTGGCCGAGAGGTAAGCACACTTTGCCAGTCACCAGCAACATGGACAGCTTAGGGTTTTCTGTTTTTTTGGGGGGTTTTTTCCCCACAATTTAAGAATATAGCAGTAAATGGGAAATGTTTATTATTTACCACTAGCCATGAATAGCAGACAACCCTCCAAACCTCATTCCCCAGCAAAGATGGACACATTCTAATCAGTCCCCAAAGACAGCTATAAAGGATGAAGGGATGAAGAGCTCACAACCCAGAAATGCAGATTACCACACTAGATGGCACAAATTATGTAGATGCCCATTGGGCAGTGGCAGCCGGTCCATAAGGGGCACCAACCCCTAATCTACATGCAGGGCGCCGGTCATATTGATTTTAAGGGTTTTTTTTGTTTTGTTTCTTAAGCACATGATTAGAGCCTGAGGCTCCAATTGGCTTCAAAAAAGGGTGGGCTTGGGGGGGAAGAGCACTGCAACCTGAGCCCACCCAGGTGCGACAATAGCGAATATTTGCTATTTTCTTCCCAATTTCTTATCCATGCCAATCAGGAAGCGGGGTCCTGACACCAGAGCCGATAGGCCGGGGAGTCTTAGGACTCCTGGCCAATCAGGTCTCTGGACCCACTTTCTGTTCGGCCGGGAGGAGAAACGACCGCCCCGGCTCTTCCCTCTGCAAGCTGGAGCGAGGAGCAGCAGCCCTACCCCAGATCCTCATCACAGCTTTTCCACTGGTCTCCCCTTGGGGGAGGGGGGGTAGGATTGGGTTTGTGGCCCCTTTTTGAGCTCCGTTTCATGGGGCAAACTTGTACTTCCAGACACCTGGCAGCCCCTCCAGAGCCGGGATCTGAGCAGCAGGGACAGAGCCTAATCAGCAGCTGCCAAAATCGGCAGTACTCCTCTCCTCTCCATCCCTTCACGTTATACAGTATTAGTACCCCCTTTATACTGGAACTACAAATATTTGCCATCGACAGCTCAATGTAAACTTTCATTTGCGGCAACTTTTCTCTTTCATTAAACCTTGCAGTGCAGACGAGATGCAAGTATTCAGGGTGCTTTATAATAAAGTTGATCACCATCTTCCTGTCCGTCTCCAGTGAGGGAAGGGGGGTATGCAATTGAGTGGACAGGTTAGTTTGACGCTGCCCTCCCAAAATATTGAGCACCAGCTGCCACTCCTAGTGGGCAATTACAGTGAAGGGTACTATTAATGCTACGGTATACAGTATGCATTCCCAACCTTGTAGGTCTTTTTCTGTTCTGGCAGAACTGTGCCCTTTTTGTGAGATAAGGTACCAAGCTCTTTTTGGTGCTTGATTTGTAGAAAGGCTCTTTTGACTGAACGGGCAAAAGTTCCTACAGAAACTCTAGAAATGCAAAGGGAGGGGGTCATCTTTATACCAATGCCCATTGACTTCGTTTGGGAGAGCCAACAAGTTTATATAGACGTGATGGTCAGGTTTCCCAAATATTTGGCCATAAAAATGTGTGGGTTCTTTTACCTGTTCCTAGGCCAATTCTTAGTCCTCCCAAAAAGTGATTTGATAGCCTGTTATGGTCCCACACTGTGAGCTCCACACAAGCCTCCCTCAGGTCTTCTTCCTTGAAGCCATCGTAAACCATTGTGTGATTGAAATATGGATTCGGTGTTTTATCCACTGTGCGCGTTCTCTGACGACTTTTCCTGCTTGTGTCAGGAAGTACCGTGCTGGAAAATAAAAAAATAAATAAAAACCACACACACTAAATCAATGTAATCCCTTATATTCACCACAGCTTGATTTACAACCTTTAGACTGTATTTACACCTAAGTGTAGTGTCTGCATTTTTATACACGACTTGCATGTTTTTTATGCTTTGCTGTTTATTAACTAATAAAGACTATATAACTATTCTGCTGCATCATTTGTTGCTAGGCATTTCAGCTTTTATTTATTTTTATTCTTTCGTTAGGGTAAGGGGTTATGCCTCGTACACATGGTCTGATTGTTGGCCAACAAAACCGTGTATTTTGTCCGAAGGGCGTTGGATTAAACTCGTCTTGCATACACACAGTCACACAAATGTTGGCCAACAATTACGAACGTAGTGATATACTACGTGGTTTTTCAGCTCTTTACAGCCACCCTTTGGGTTAGAAGTTTGGAGAGTATTGATTGGTGCTTTTCTTTTAGCGATTTTCAGTTCGCACTTTTCATTTAGTTTCTGAATGGCCGTTCGTCAAGACATGTTGTGGAATCGGAGGAGATAACGTGTTATTTATTATTGGCCTTGGAGTTATTGCTTTGACTTTTTTTGATTGAATAACGATTTGATTTGGTATATTTTTGGATGCACAGAATGCACTTTTTGGTTAAGTTCTATTGGCAGATAGCATGTCTAATTTTTTTTTTTTTTAACCACCTTCCTGCCCAAGCCATTTTTCAGCTTTCGGCGCTGTCGCACTTTGAATGACAATTTTGCGGTCATGCTACACTGTACCCAAACACATTTATCATTTTTCTTCACATAGAGCTTTTTTTGGTGGTATTTAATTACTGCTGGGTTTATTATTATTTTTTTTTTTGTGTGTGTAAAAAAGAAGTAGTTTACTTTTTTTCTGTCAATAAATTTGTAACCAAATACTTTTTCGCCTTCACGGATGTGCGTTGATGAGGCGGCACCGATAGGCTGAACTGATGGGCATTGATAAGGTGGAACCTATGGGGAAGGCACTAAATCGACAGCAGTGATGGGCAGCACTGATAGGTGGCACTGACCGGCATTGCTAATGGGCACTGATTGCTGCCACTGGTGGGCACTATATGCTGGCATTGGTGGGCACGGTTTTGTGACACTGTATATTGTAATCAGGGTACTGATGATCAGTGCCCTAATAACATCCATAGATGTCCCCCTTTGAGGAGATGCCACTGATCAGCTCTCCTTGCTTCACACTCTGTCAGTGTGAGGCAAGGAGAGACAATTACTGGCATCTCCTTGTTTACATGTGACCAGCTGTGATTGGACACAGCCAATCACATGGTTAAAAAGCCGCGGACTCGGCTCTTTACACAGATTGGGGTCGTGCTGTGTCCTAGGAACACAGTGCGGCCACGATCGCCGCGAACCACAGCGGCCGTTTTGAGCCATATGACCTCAACCCAGAACGAGAGCTGCACTGCTCTGCCATCAAGCAGTTAAATGTACAATAAAAAAAAATTGTGGAGAATAATACTTGGCTATGTGTTTTACTTCAAATGACAGTTTGGGAGTAGGCAGTTGCATTTTAAAAAATACAATGTAAAATTGACAAAGGACACCAACTTGATCTTCTAAACAACGGTATTTGGAGACTTCCTAATTTGCTGCGTCATTAATGTTAATTCTCCATTACAAACGCTAGTTTACAAGACTGACTGCTTCCGAGCATGCATGTTTGTATGTTGGACTTTTGTCCGACGGACTTGTGTACACACGATCAGAAAATCCAACCACACACACACACACACATTTGTTGGCGGAAAATTTGAAAAACAAGCTAGCCAACATTTGTTGGCGGAAAGTCAGACAACAATTGTTCAATGGAGCGTACACATGGTCGGATTTTCCACCAATAGGCTGACATCCAACATTTCCCGTCGGAAAGTCCAATCGGGTGTACGGGGCTTTAGAGTTTAGGCTATTTTTTTATTTATTTTTTGTTGGGGTACGACTACTACAATAACTAGATTAGCGGATTCATCCACTGTCCTTGATTGCTGTATAGACCGATTTTATTCAATAAAGACATTTTTCACTGGAGTGGGGCTGTCCGGATTTCCTCTAATGCATGTGCTCTATACACAGAGCCAGCACCCAGGCTGTGCAGGGGAGGCGAGGTCTTGGTATTTGTACCTGGAGCGGTATACATCTTTTACAATACATAGATGTAAAATACACAAATATAAAGTCATGAATAGTAAAAGTAATACTAAAATAACTAACCCCTAAACCTTTAAAAAAAAAAAAAAAAAATCAAAATAACTAAACATCCCAACACAGAATATATTATACAGTTTTTTGTTCGGATTTGAGTGTTCATTAATAAAATGTATAATTTTTTTTTAAGGTTAGGGGGTTTTATTTTTTAGGTATTACACATTTTAATTTATGATGCTTTTTTGTTATTTGTGTATTTTACATTTGTTCATATTATTACTAGTAAAAGAAAATTCATTTGGGTAGAAAAATCGCAGGTTTCCATTTATTTATATGAGAATAAAAAAGTGCCAAAAATGCTCAAATCTCCCCAATTCGAGCTACAAAAAAAAAAAAAAGCTCCAGAACTTTGAGCTTCTAGCGTTTGGCTTCAGGCAACTTGTGTGGAGATGTGAACCATTTCCATAGAGAATCATTGATTTCTTTTCTCCTCCGCAAAACACTGAGGTTTGAATAGGGCCTTAGATTTACTTTTTTAAGCATAGTTAGAGATGCAGCTGCTGTGTGCACGATGTAAACTGATTGTAGCCTCAGCTACATACAGTGCTGTGTTCCGGAAGTGGGACAATATTTTCCCATCTTGGGTCTGCATCCAAAGGCTGCGAATATGCAGCTAAGGGACGGATGCAGATGCCAAAATTAAAGGCCCCCTGCATGTAGTACAGGTGCCAGCTCTCGTCTGAACCAGACAGCAAGATATATAAAAAAAAAAAAAAAAAAAAAAAAAAACCCCCACACATTTATAGATTTTAATACCGGACACCTAGCTGCAATAATTAAACTTAGGCCCATTTCCCAGGTCCACCTGTCAGTTTTTTAGGCAGACCTGAACGGATGCTCCATAGACCTCTATGGAGCGTCAGATGTCAGTGGTGAGATGTCCGCTGACATCAGACCCACTCCGATCCAAAAAAGTGTGACGGAGGAAAAACCTACTTTTCCATCCGTCTGCGGATCGGATAGCGATGGACTCTGTAGCCCGTCGTCATCCAATCTCCCATAGGGGAGAGCGGCTCTCTGACCGGTCCATCACTGCACAGTGTGCAGAAACAGACCTGTCATCTGCCTGCTCAGCGGGGATCGACGGAGCGATCCCCGCTGAGCAAGCGGATGTTCACGGGGCGGATCATCACGGATCCGTCCTGTGTGAAAGAGGCCTTGCGGTCTACCCAAAGTTCAGCTTAAAATAGAGCATGAAGATACAGCAAATCAGAGGAATATATGGCTTACCATTTAACAAAGGAGTTAATTTTGTTTCCCCGCAGCATAGGCAGCTGCAGACAATCTTTGATCGAGATGTGGACCTCCCCAGTTAGGTTCGGCTTTGTCCCCGATCCTGGATACAGGAGAGAAAAAAAAACAATTATTAATGAGGTGTGCCAGATTACGCCATGTAATTTTCAAACGATACAAAAATAGTAAGGCTACCAGTCTGTAAGCTATGAAGCAGCTAGGCAATAATACAAATCTGAGGCCCGTTCATGGTTACCTGCAGCCTTCAGTGCTTCTATTAAAGGTACAAACCTTTCTAAAGATTTAGAATGGTTGTAAATCCTTACATATACCCGGTGAAGGGACTGGCCTCAGGTGATATACAGATGGAACAAATCCTCCTACATAAGTTGTACCTATGTAGCTGCAGTATTATCTTCTTTACATCTGTTCAAAGTGCTGAATTTTAAAGCCTGTTTGAAAGTCCAGAAAAAGGGGGGGCAGAGAACAGAAATTACACTCTGCAAGAGCTCAGTGTGGAGAGTTCTGTGATCATGAAGAAAAGAAACACTCACAAGTAGGGCTGCATCGGTGCCGACACTAATCATTTGCACGAGTATCGGTACTTGTGCAAATGTGCCAATATCGCCAGGTTCGGCTTTCATCTGTCAGCGGGATTCCCCCTGGTGGCTGCCGGGTGACAGGTCTGCCTGGTGAGTAGTGTGTCCTGCACTAAACCAGACTGCTTCCCCCCACGTCTGATGACTTTCCTAAGCGTCTCAGCTGCTACAGAACTTCTTGGAGGGGGAGGGCGGGTCTGCTGAGTGTTGTAGTGCAGTGATTGGCAGTGTGTGGGTTCCCAAATACCCCCCTTCTCCTCCTGTCATATACAAACAATAACCCCCTCCCCACCGAAATAACACCCCTCCCAACCTCTCCACCCCAGATAACCTCCTCCCCACCAAAGTTATAAAAAATAAAAAATAAAAATTAAAATAAAAAAATAAAAAAGGAGAAGACTTTGTGCCCCCGCCAATGCCTACTGGGCATCCTTTCTCTACCTGAAGAAGAAAAGTATCTCAACATTTTTTTGCAAGAGTCGCTGTTCCTTGCCAGGATGCAGATTGCTCGGTGGTGGATTGGGACGTCCCCACCCACTGTCCAACAGTGGAGGGGGGCGGTCAATGCCACTCTTCCGTACAAAAGGGTGCTGTATATGCATAGGGGCTGTCCAACTAAATTTAATAAAATATGGGACAGATGGATGGCCAATTCCTCCACATGCACGGCACAGGACTATACTTTCAATATGGAAGGTCACCTACTCCGCCCTTGATTGCTTCCCTGAGCTGAGCCTAGTCGGGCACTATTCTTTACTCTGCGGGTGCCCTGCCCGGCTCCACTGCTCCAGGCTCCGTGCCCCTTTCTGGGTACACCTTGGGGTGAGGGCCAGCTGGGTCCCTAGGGGGGATTATGCCTACCCTCCCCCGATATATATGCCTTGCATGCCAACTTATTCCTTTTTGTGTCAGATGTGTTCTCCTTGTATTTGGTGCATGTTGCACCGTACTCACATGTTTGTTTTCTCCGATTTCTATGCTGAATAAACGTTTTTGAATAAAAAAATAAATAAAATAAAAAAGGAAGGAGAAGAATATATGTAAAAATAGGTATAATTGCCTAATCGGTAATTGCCATTGGTGAGTACTTGAGGAAACATATTGGCACTCGGTTTTAAAAAAACGTATTGGTGCAACCCTACTTACAAGACTGTAGTGGGAATCAGGCATACAGCGAGGAAAAAAATTAAAAATAAAGTATTTAACCCCCTGCTGTTTTTGTACGTTTGCACACTGACAGAAAAAGGATCAGTCTATCATTTTAATGGTAGGTTTATTTTAACAGTAAGAGAGGGAAAAAAAAGAAAAAAAAAAAAAAGAAAAAACACATTTCAAAAAAGTTAAATTGATTTGCATTTTGGAGGAGTGAAAGTATTTGATCCCTTATTCAGCAACATTTCTGGCTCCCAGGTGTCTTCTATACAGGCAGCTAGCTGAGATTAAGAGCACTCTTAAAGTGAGTGCTCCTAATCTCAGCTTGTTACCTGTATAAAAAAATACAAAAAAAAAAAATAAAGACCTGCCCACAGAAGCAGATTCCAATCTCTCTACCATGGCCAAGACCAAAGAGCTGCCCAAGGATGTCAGGGACAAGATTGTGGAGCTACACAAGGCTGGAATGGGCTAAAAGACCATCCCACAGCAGCTTGGTGAGAGGGTGACAACAGTTGGTGCAATTATTCGCAAATGTTAAAAACAAAACAAAAAAAAAAAAAAAACACAAAAATTGTCAGCCAATCTCCCTCGATCTGGGACTCCATGCGAGATCTCACCTCGTGGAGTTTCAATGATCATGAGAACAGTGAGGAATCAGCCCAGAAATACATGGGAGAACCTTGTCAATAATCTCAAGGCAGCTGGGACCATAGTCACGAGAAAACAATTGGTAACATTACGCCGTGAAGGACTCCAATCCTGCAGCGCCCACAAGGAAGCACATGTACATGCCCGTCTGAAGTTTGTTAATGAACATCTGAATGATTCAGAGGAGAACTGTGTTGTGGTCAGAGGAGACCAAAATCAAGCTCTCTGGAGGAAGAGAAATGCTGCCTATGACCCCAAGAACACCATCAAACATGGAGGTGGAAACATTATGCTTTGGGGGTCTTTTTCTACTAAGGGGACAGGACAACTTCACTGCATCAAAGGGACAATGAACGGGGCCATGTATAGTCAAATCCTGGGTGAGAGCCTCCTTCCCTCAGCCAGGGCATTGAAAAGGGGTCGTGGATGGGTCTTCCAGCATGACAATGACCCGAAACAGATGGCCAACACAAAAAAAA